>NC_056729.1:1180095705-1180156464 GCF_019279795.1 Protopterus annectens | reverse complement strand
CATCCCGCCCTCCTATCCCCCTGGCCTTTCAGTTTCCTGCATATGCTCTGTTACCCTTTTTCAGGGTGTTATTGCTTTTGGCAAACTCGATCTGAGGTCATGAGGGTAGAGCAGGGCATTATGGGTGAGGGGAGGAGCTGAGAGCTTGGATCCATAGCTGGTAAACCATGCCGGTTCGGATCCGATATCGGATGCATAACCCACAGGTTGCAGACAAATGAATACACCTACTCAGATGGAACGTTATGGTGAGTACATAACTTCTAATTCCAGCATGGTAAAAGAACTATCCCTGTATTTTGTACACATGTACAGATATCAAAGTTTGTTTCAGACTTAGGTTATGGAAATTATGACTTGTCACATATTTTGGTAAACTTTGCAAGGGAGCATCTGAATGTACTAAGTAATACCTCATTTTGAAGAAAGTATTGCGGGTTCCAACATGGTAAAAGAATTGTGCCTTTATGTTGTACACGTGCAGATATCAAAGTTTGATTTGGAGTTAGGTTATGGAAATTATTATTTTTTTTTCATATTTTGGTAAATAACTTGGCAAGGGAGCATGCCAGTGTAATACCTAATTTTGAAGACAGTATTACTCCTTACAACATGGTAAAAAACTGTGTCTGTGCACTGTACACATGTACAGATATCACGGTTTTAGTCTTGTAGGATTACAAAAATTATACATTTCCAATAATTCTCATTATTATGTACATATCTTTGCAAGGGAGCATGGTGATCACACAAATGATGCATCATTTTAAAGCAGACATTGAGGCGCACAACTTCTACACTGATATGGAGACTATCTGTTGCAGGTGATTAGATATTATGCTTTATCAACTAGGAGAAATATTATACTAATCATATTTCTGTGAATATCGCCATAAGCGAGTATCACACAGTAACGGTTAAGGTATCGTTTTAAAGCTGACATTCATACTAACTAAATACAAATTGTATGGGTCTACATGGTATACTGACCAAGATATTGTGCTTTGCTTTTCCAAAAAGATGAAAAATATGCACAAAATCAACATTCCGTGCAAAATATTTAATAATGACTTTGATATGCACTATCAAGATTTACACTATTGGAAAGGTCAGTATTTGCTGAACACCTTTCGTGTTTACATTTTTAGTCTAGCTCTTAAAGAGTTGTGAACATTTGTTTTCTGTATGGTATTACAAATGGATTTTCTGAAAATGAGCTCAGGCTGCACTGTTGTTCCTATGGTGGAATTAAGCAGGCAGCTTTTTCTGAGGTTCTCCGGAGCGAATGAGTTAAGACCCATCGGTCCTGGGTAATATACTACCAATTTTTTGCATGCAGGACGGCTTATCCTCCTAGGGGTGCAAGTATTTGGGCATGGCTGGGCAGGATGAAGGACAAATTATTGTGAACTTTTTCCATAAGGGGTGGCTTACCACTCCCTGTTTTTGAGGGGGGAGCACTCCATTGTTTAGATCTGTGCATAACCTGAGACTGTAGTCTTGGTGGTCTGTTGCCCCTGGGTTTGGACTGAGAAGGTCAGGGTGGGACTGGAAAGGACCAGTTTTTTGAAGGCTAGTGCCTACTGAATCTAGGTGGCTGTACCTGTAGGAAATCTTTAACAGTTTGCATAGATTTAGCTTTTTCCTCCATCTTATTAAGAACTTCTTCTGTTTTTGTGCCAAACAAACATTCTTGGTTTAATGGAGCATTTAGTAATTTTGCTTTGACATGGTCTGGCAAGATTTGTTCCTTCAGCCAAGCAATCCTTCTCAGAACAGACCCAGTGACAGCAGCCCTGCAAGATGCTTCTAAGGCATAAAAAACACACTGTAAAGTATGTTTACCAACTTGGTTTGCAGAATGCATTAACTCTTGTAAATCTTTACTTTCTGCACAATCAGGAATCAACAAAATTTTTTGTTTAATTAGTTCCATAATATGCTGCTGGTACTTCAACATGTGAAGCTGGCAATTTAAAGTCCTGATGGCAAGAATTGCAGAGGTATATACTTTCTTTCCCCATCTGTCTAAAGCCCTAGAATTCCTGTTCGAAGGGGTAGGAATTTTAGCTGTAGTAGCCTTAATGTAGTACAGTTGTGTACCTACCATAAATGTAGATGTTCGAGTGTATTCACTGTTGCAGTCATTACACTTGGGTTATCCTGCTGGCAGGCGACCCGCAGTCAGCCCGAGATCCAAAGTCTTGGTCCGGAGTCGGTTGCTGTCGCCTCTTCCCGGATGTCAGTGCGCCAGGGGTATAAAAGTTGCAACCAACGCCATTTTCTTCAGTTTTTCTTGCCCCAGATGTCAGGTGCCCCCAGATAGGAAGGCTGAAAGGATAAAAATATGCCAAACAACCATGCATATATTAATATAAACATTTCCTTCATCTACAAGCAAATACACCATATAGGTTGTATAGAGTTGAGAAGTACAGACCAGTCCCAGCAAAGAGGGGGATGATGGGTGGGTAACCTGGACTGCAACAGTGAATACACTCTAACATCTACATTTATGGTAGGTATACAACTGTACTATGTTCATCGTGATTCACTGTTGCAGTCACTACACTTGGGTAAAATCCCAAAAGCTGAGGTTGGGTGGCTGGGTCTAGATTGAATTTGGCGAGGCTAACAAGCCCTGCAGAACTGCAGTGGCAAAGTCTGCTCTGGATTTGGAGTAGAGAGGTAGGTGGTAGTGCTTGGTAAAATTGTGCACTGAGCTCCAGGTTGCAACTTCTAATATGTCTTTGGTTGGTACCCCTCTGAGGAAAGCTGCTGAAGTGGCTGCTGCTCTGGTAGAATGAGGCCTAATGCCCTTAGGCACAGATTTGCCATGTTGTGCATAACAATAGCGGATGCAGTGTCCTATCCATTTGGAGATTGTCTGCTTTGTAACGGGTTTTCCTTGTGATCCTGCAGCATAAGCTACAAACAGTTGCTCAGTTTTTCTGAAAGCTTTTGTTTTGTCCAAGTAAAATCGTAGCTGCGTGTGTATATCCAAAGCATGCAGAATTCTTTCCCCTTTATTCTAGGGATTTGGGTAGAAAGGAGGTAAATGAATGGTTTGGTTTAAGGCTACATTGGAGACCATTTTTAGCATGAATGTTGGGTTTGTCCTAAGAGAAACCCTGTCCTGATGAAAAATGAGGAACGGTTCCACAGCCATCAATGCCTGTAACTCTGAGACTCTTCTTGCTGAAGTTATTGCTAGGAGCAGAGCAGTTTTCCATGACAAGAATTTTAGATCAGCTGTGCTGCCTGGTTCAAATGGAGGTAATGTTAGTTTTTCTAAAACAAAATTGAGGTCCCAAGTAGGTACTGGTGCTCTCCTAGGGGGTCTTGTATTCTTTGCCCCTCTGAGGTACAGTCGTAGTAGAGGATGTGAAAAAATAGGAGGATCCGTATTGTAATGAGCTGAAATGGCAGAGGCATGGATTTTAATAGATGAAAAAGATAGGCCTTTGTCCAACATCACTGTCAGGTATTGCAAAATCTCAGGTATATTAAAGACCAGTGGGTCGAGCCCTTTGTGCCTGGTTCCAAGCACAGAATCTCTTCCATTTTTCTGCATAAAAATTCCTAGTGCTAGGCCTCCTGGCTTCCAAAATTACATCCATAACAGCTTTAGAGAGAGGTGCAGTCTGAGTGGCTACATTATCTGCCATGCTGTCAGATTTAAGGTTCTGAGTTGAATGTAGAGAATCTGATTGTTTTGCTGTGTCAGAAGATGAGGGATTTGAGGTAGAGGCCAAGGTGGGCCCTGGGACAAAGTTTTTAGGATTGGGTAGAAGTGCTGGCGTGGCCAGTCTGGTGCAATCAGGATAATTTTTGGCCTCTCTTGTCTGACTTTTAGAAGCACCTTGGTGAGAAGAGGCGTCAGAGGGAAGGCATAGACTGTCAGGTTTTTCCAGCTGAATGATGGAGCATCCACTTTCCATGCTTGAGAGTGATAAGTCCTTGTGCAAAATTTCTGTATTTGGCAACTGTGAGGGGAGGCAAAAAGATCTATGTCTGGGCATCCCCATTCCCTTGTTATCATGTTGAACACTTGTGGATTTGGCTTCCATTCATGAGGATCCATGAGATTTCTGCTTAGTTCATCTGCCAGTGTATTTTTTGTTCCTAGCAGGAATTGTGCTTGCAGATGTACCTGGTAGGTCAGTGCTGTGTTCCACAAAGTCATGGCTTGTCTGCATAGGGGGTAGGAATGTGTGCCCCCTTGCTTGTTTATGTACCACATAACTGTGGCATTGTCCGTCTTTATTAATAGCTGTCCTGGATGTATTAGGTCCTTGAAGGCTGTCAGGGCATTCTGTATAGCTAGCATCTCTTTTTGATTGCTGTGAAGATGCATTTCTTCCTTGGGCCACATGCCCTGAATACATTTTCCTGCCATATGTGCTCTCCAGGCATAATCCGATGCATCTATTGTTATTGTCTGCCTGGCTGTGGGTAAGGTGAAAGGCTGTCCCTTGTTGTGGTGACAGGCCTGGGGCCACCATCGAAACTCCTATTGTAGGCAGGGAATCAAGGTTATGATTGTCTCTAGGCTGTGACAATGCTGAGTCCAAACACGTTTTAGATACCACTGTAGTTTCCTCATATGCAGTTTTGCGTATGGAATTAGTAGAATGCAGGATGCCATGAAACCCAGGGCCTGCAGAATTTTTCTTGCAGGGAGCTAGGTCTTTGTTGCCATCATTTGAAAGTAATGAGTCAGTTGCCTTTGTTTGTCTGGCGTGAGATAAGCCATCTGGCCAGTTGTATTTAAGCTTGCACCCAGGAATATTATTTCTTGAGAGGGCACTAGTTTTGATTTCTTTTCGTTTATTGTGTACCCTAGGCAAATTAGTAATCTTTTTACAAACGCCAGGTGCTTTAGAAGAATGTCCTTGCTCTCTGCTTGAATAAGGCAGTCATCCAAGCAGGGATATATCTGAATTCCTTTTTGTCTGCAGAATGCAATTACTGGTGCCAGGCATATTGTGAAGACCCTAGGCGCAGTAGATAAGCCAAAGGACAGTGCAGGGAATTGGTAATGCATTGAGCCTGCTACAAACCTGAGGTATCTTCTGCACGATTGTCTGATTGGGACAAGCAGGTATGCCTCCTTGAGATCCAAAGTAACTAGCCAAGCCTCCTTGCCCAGCATGGGCAGAAGTTGTTGTAGTGTTAACATTTTGAATTTTGGAACATCCAGGAAATTATTTAGGATTGACAGGTCCAGTACTGGTCTCCAGGCTTTGTCTTTTCTGGGTACTAAGAAAAGTCTTGAGTAAAATAATTGTCCCTGTTCTTGTGGAATTTTTTGAATAGCTCCCATATCCATAAGAGCAGCAATCTGTTTTTGTGCCTCTGCCCATTGGTTTTGTGGCAGGTTTGGCATACCTTTTGGTTTTGGAAGTGTGGAAGTGGAACCTGTACCCCTGAGAAATTATATTCAGTACCCATTGGTCTTGGGTGATCATGTGCCAATTTTTTGAGAAAAGTGCTAGCTTTCCCCCTAGGGGTGCTGTCAACTGGTAAGAGCTTGGCATTTGCACAGGGAAGTCATTGTGACCGTTTCCTATAAGGTTGTGATTTGTCTTCTCCTCCTTTGGGGGCTGAAGCACCCCATTGTTTAGGTCTGTAGGAGCCTTGGGGCTGAGATCTGCCTCTTGGGCGTCTGTATCTGCCTCTTTGTGGCCTGTCTGACACTGGAAAGGACCAATTTTTTGAAGGCCAGTTTCTGCTAAATCTTGGTGGTTGAACCTGTAAGAAATCTTTCACCATTTGCATTGACTTTGCTTTATCCTCCATTTTCTTTAATACCTCTTCTGCCTTAACACCAAACAAAGTATCATGCTGTAGTGGAGCATCCAATAATTTTACTTTAACATGGTCAGGTAAACTTTGTTCTTTCAACCAAGCATGTCTTCGAATAACTGAGCCTGTAAATGTGGCTCTACAAGAAGCCTCTAATGAATCAAAACCACATTGCAGAGTATGCTTTCCCACTTGTTCAACTGCATGCAATAAATCCTGCATTTCTTTACGGTCAGAACTTTCTATATTTGCAACCATTTTCTGCTTTAACATTGACATGAGATACTGCTGATATTTAAGCATGTGAAACTGACAGTTTAAAGCTCTTACAGCTAAAGTAGCAGAAGTGTAAACTTTTTCCCCCATCTGTCCAGAGCTCTGGAATCCCTATCTGAGGGGACAGGATTTTTGGCAGTGGAAGCCTTAACCCCTTTAGGACCCTGAGAAATTGTTTCTGGGTCTGCAGCGGGGTTTTTATAAAGAAATTTATGAGAGTCAGGGACGCTGTAGTACCTGTCTGGCATTACTGGTGCAGGGGTAAAGAATCTGGAGACAGACTGGATTCAGAAAAAACATCATCTACAATATCAAGCACGGGGGGGGGGGGGTAGCCAGGGGCCTGTGCTGAGGCAATAAAAGGAAATCTCTGAGCATTTTCTTGGATTCTGAGTAATCCTGGCTCTCCCAATGGAAATGCTCCCTCATGGTGTGCAGGGTTTCCCCAAAAGAATAATCCTCAGGCGGTGAAGCTGAAGGAATGGACTCTTCAGCATCAGAGTCCTCATAGGGAGGGAGAGAATAGCCCTGATCAGAAGAAGAATCAGAGGAAATGGAAACCTGATCAGAGGAATCATAATCAGTGTCTTGCCTAGGCCTTTTGTCAGGAGGGGGATGGGAGCCCCTGATTAAGGTAATAAGGTCTTCGGCCATTTTAAGCATCTGTTTCTCTAGCATGGATGACTGTTCTGGAGAATGCTGCACTTGTTTCCTTGTCTTTAATGGTGTTTTTGACTTTGCCTTTGCTGTTGTAGTAGCCTTAATTGTAAGCTGTGAAGGTCTGAAAACACTCTCAGAAGCCGGTGCCTGCTCAGCGGCTCCGGACCCATCTGAGGGTATATTTTCCGTAGGCCCAATATCTTGAGTTTCCACTGGCCTCGGTGTCTCCACGTGGCTGTCGGTTAGGGCCTGTGGCTCTGAGGTAGCAGGTGTCAGGGGCTGCGAAAGCACCTCACTGAGAACCGGTGAACCGGCGTCTGGCCTAGAAGAGGCTTCGTCGTCAGTTTTGAACCTTGGATGCCTGTCTTTTTCTTTGTCTTTGCGTTTTTTATACATTCCATTCGTCGGTTGTTCCGATGGCATTATATAATTAAATCTTCATCCAAAATAATGTAAAGCAATATCAAACCGTTTGATAGTGTGTTTATTGAATCTAGCACAAAACCGACAACTAGTAATGTCGTGGTCAGGGCCTAGGCAAGGAATACAGTAAGAGTGAAAGTCCTTATGAGGTATTTGCTTCCCACAAGAAATACAATTATTGAGCAAGAAAAAGTTTCCCCAATGGGGTACTTAGCTTTATTGAAGACTTCGGTTCTGAAATTCAATTTTGAAAATCTCAGGAGTCGGCTGACTGGCACTTGCGAACTGCTTTTGCTTCGGGCACCACACGGCAAGAAAGACTGAAGAAAATGGCGTTGATTGCAACTTTTATACCCCTGGCGCACTGACGTCAGGGAAGAGGCGACACCAACCGACGCCGGACCAAGACTTTGGAACTCGGGCCGACTGCAGGTCGCCTGCCATCAGGATAACCCAAGTGTAATGACTGCAATAGTGAATCACGATGAACATCTTTAGATCCCTGGGAAATGGTCTCTGGATCCACAGTGGGATTTTTAAATAGAAGTTTGAGAGAATAAGGTACTCTGTAGTACCTGTCAGGCTTTCTAGGAGCTGGTGGTAAAGTACCAGGGGTAAGACTGGATTCCATGAAGACATCATCTACAATATCCAGAACAGGGGGTATAGCTAAAGGTCTGTGCTGAGGCAAGTCTAAAAATTCCCTGGGTCTCTTTTTGGACTGTGGGTAGTCCTGGCATTCCCAGCGGAAATGCTCTCTTAGGGTATGCAAGGTTTCACCTAAAGAAAAGCCCTCTGGGGGAGGCAGAGGGAATGGAATCCTCTGCATCTGACTCCTCATAGGTATACAAAGGTATGTCCTGGTAATCAGAGGGGTCAGAGTCATCAGACTCATGGCCTGTATAATCAGAAGGAAAATCAATTATTTGTCTTTTAGAGGGGGAAGGCTGGCTTCCACTAATTAAAGTAATAAGGTCTTCAGCCATTCTAAGCATTTGTTTCTGTGGCATGGAAGCCTGAGAATGCGCTCTGGTCTGTTTCCTAGGCGTAGCGCGAACTCTGGGCCTGAGAAATTTGGTAGTTTTAGACAGAAACTAAGTAGTCAGTTTAATACGAACATCGGAAGGTTTGAATACACACTCAGAAGCCGGTGCCTGCACAGCGGTTCTGGACCAATCCAAGGTAGAGACATACGCAGGTTCCATAGTCGAAGAAGCATCTTGCGGCATACCAGACTCCGAATGGGTCTCAGTAGAGGCCTGCGATTCTGTAGAAGCGATTATCAGGGGCTGCAAAAGTGCATCACTGAGTACTGGCGACTAGCTTAACGGAAGTCTCGTCGGCAGTTTTGGACCTATGCGGTCTGTCTGTCTGTATCCTTACTTTTTTTGGAAGATCGGTAGTCATATGGCTTATCAAAGCCATTTTGGAATACGGAGAATGAGAGCAAAATAATTTAGTGACAAAGATAGCCTGACAACGAATAGTTCAGGCATTGAACAGGGCATAAAACGGTCAGCGAGGAACGTCGTGGTCTGGGACTAAACAGGTGATGCAGTAAGAATGAAAATCTCTGTGAGGTATTTGCTTTCCACAGGCAAGACAATTGTTAACTTTTTCTGACATCGGTTAGAGCAAGAAAAAAGGATCCCAACGGGGTACTTAGCTTTAGAAGACTTCAGGTTTGAAACTCGAATAACGAAAATTTCAGGTAGCAGCCGACCAGCACTTGCAACAGTGAATACACTCAAACATCTACATTTATGGTAAGTGTACACAACTGTACTATGTTCTTCGTGTTTCAATGTTGCAGTCATTACATTTGCGTAGAGTCCCAAAGCTATGGTTGGGAGGCTGGAGCTAAACAGCATTAGGAGCGGCTATGAGTCCCTGCAGAACTGCAGTGGCAAAGCCTGACCTGGATTTAGAGTAGAGTGGCAGATGATAGTGCTTTGTAAAGGTGTGCACTGAACTCCAAGTAGCAGCCTCTAAAATGTTCTTGGTTGATACTCCCCTGAGAAAGGCTGCTGAAGTGGCTGCAGCTCTGGTTGAATGTGGCCTAATGCCCTTAGGCACTGGCTTGCCATGGTGTAAATAGCAGAAACAAATGTAGTGGCCTATCCACTTTGAAATTGTCTACTTTGAGATGGCCTTTCCTTGTGATCCTGCAGCATATGCCACTAGTAATTGCTCTGTCTTTCTGAAAACTTTGGTTCTGTCCAAGTAGAATCTAAGCTGTCTGTGTACGTCCAAAGAATGCAGAATTCTCTCCCCCTTGTTCTGTGGATTTGGATAAAATGTTGGCAGATGAATAGTTTGGTTTAGAGCCACACTGCACACCACCTTAGGCATAAATGTTGGGTTTGTCCTCAGAGAGGCCCTGTCTGGATAAAAAATGATAAAAGGTTCCACAGCCATGAGTGCCTGTAGCTCTGAAACTCGTCTTGCAGAAGTTACTGCTAGGAGCAGAGCTGTCTTCCAAGATAAAAAATTTATATCAGCAGTAGCAGCTGGCTCAAAAGGAGGCAGGGTGAGTTTTTCCAAGACATAGTTGAGGTCCCATGCAGGCATTGGTGATCAACTTGAAGGCCTTAAATTTTTGGCTCCTCTGAGGTACTGCTTTAATAAGGGATGAGGAAAGATTGGTGGCTCTGTGTTGTAATGAGCCAAAATGACTGAGGCATGAATTTTAATAGATGAAGAAGATGGGCCTTTGTCCAGCATCTCAGTTAAGTATTGCAAAATCAAAGGAATATTTGGCACAGCTGTATCAGTACAAAAACCACCAAAAAGAGAAACAGGAACTGGATGCACTCAGGTTTATTCTGGTACCTCGGCTTCCACAGCCTTCCTTTGAAGGCTGTGGAAGCCGAGGTACCAGAATAAACCTGAGTGCATCCAGTTCCTGTTTCTCTTTTTGGTGGTTTTTGTATTTATCAGACGTTGGTTTTCTTTTACAGCTGTATCAGTTCCTTGCGCCTGGTTCCAAGTTCTGAATCTTTCCATTTTCCAGCATAAGATTTTCTAGTGCTAGGCCTTCTGGCTTCCAAAATGACATCCATCACAGCTTTACTGAGAGGTGTGTTTTGCATGACTACATTATCCGCCATGCTGCCAGGTTTAAAGTACTGAGTTTGGCTGTGCAGGATCTGACTGTTTTGCTGGGACAGTAGTTGAGGTATTTGAGGTAAGGTCCAAGCTGGGTACTGAGACAAGTTCCTTAGGACTGGATACCAGTACTAGCGGGGCCAGTCTGGGGCAATCAGTATCATCTTTGGCTTCTTCTGTCTGACCTTTAGGAGTACCTTGGGGAGGAGAGGCAGTGGGGGAGAAGCATACACTGATAGGTTTTCCAGCTGAAAGATAGGGCGTCCACTTTCCATGCTTGTCTGTGATAAGTTCTTGTGCAGAATCGGTTTAGTTGGTAGTTGTGAGGGGAAGGCAAATAGATTATGTCCGGGCATCCCCATTTCCTTGTTATCATGCTGAAGACTTGTGGATCCTGCTGCCACTTGTGGGGATCCATGGGGTTTCTGCTTAGTTCGTCCGCCAGAGTATCTTCCCTTCCTGGCAGGAATTGTGCCTGCAGATGTACTTGGTAAGTCAATGCTGTGTCCCACAAAGTCATGGCTAGTCTGCAAAGGGAGTAAGAATGTGTCCCCACTTGCTTGTTTATATACCACATGACCTTGGTGTTGTCTGTCTATCAGTAGTTGTCCCGGCTGAAGTAGGTCCTTGAAGGTTGTCAGGGCATTTTGAACAGCTAGCATCTCCTTTTGATTGATATGTAGATGCATTTGGTTTGAGGACCATGTGCCCTGAATGCATCTTCCTGCCATGTGGGCCCCCCGGGCATACTCTGATGCATCCGTTGTCAGTGCCTGCCTGGCTGGGGGTGATGTGAATGACTGTCCCTTGTTTTGGTGACAAGCCTTTGCCCACCATCAAAACTCTTGTTGCAGGCAGGGAATGAGAGTAATCATTGTTTCCAGACCGTGGCAATGTTGAGTCCAAACACTTTTTAGGTACCATTGAAGTTTCCTCATATGCGATCTTGCATACAGGATTAGTAGGATGCAGGATGCCATGAAGCCCAAAGCCTGCAGAATTTTTCTTGCAGATAACTGGGCCTTTGTTGCCAACATGTTGAAATAGGTAGTCAGTTGCCTTTGTTTGCCTGGCATGAGAAGCCATCTGGGCAGTTGTATTTAAGCTTGCACCCAGGAATACTATCTCTTGAGAGGGTACTAGTTTTGATTTCTTTTTGTTGACTGCGTACCCTAGGCATGTTAGAAGTCTTTTCACAAACGCCAGATGCTGCAGAAGAATGTCCTTGTTCTCTGCTTGAATTAGACAGTCCAAGTAAGGATATATTTGTATTCCTCTGTCTGCAGAATGCAATTACTGGTGCCAGGCACTTTGTAAAGACCCTGGGCGCAGTAGATAAGCCAAAGGGCAGTGCAGAGAATTGGTAATGCATTGAGCCAGCCTTGAATCTGAGGTATCTTCTGCATAATTGTCTGATTGGGACATGCAGGTATGCCTCTTTTAGGTCTAAAGTCACAAGCCAAGTGTTCTTGCCCAACATGGGCAGAAGCTGCTGCAAAGTCAACATCTTGGACTTTGGTATCTCCAGGAATGTATTCAGAATAGATAGGTCCAGTATCCAGGCTTTGTCTTTTCTGAGTACCAAGAACAGTCTTGAGTAAAATCCTTGTCCCTTCTCTTGCTCTGGTACTTGTTGAATGGCCCCCATGTCCATGAGGGATGAGACTTGTTTTTGTGCCTCTGCCCACTGATTTTTTGGCAGGTCTGGCCAGCCGTTTGCCTTTGGCAGGGTATGGAAATGGAAATTGTAGCCTTGTGACACGATATTTAGAACCCACTTGCCCTGGGTTATAATGTGCCAATTTTGAGAAAAAAAGTGCTAATTTAAGGGTGCTGCCAGGAGAAGAGTGCTTGGTGCAGGCAGGGGGAAGTCATTGGGACTGTTTCCTGTATGGTTGTGATTTGTCTTCTCCAACTTTGGAGGTAGAAGCACCCCATTGCTTTGACCTGTATGAACCTTGCAGCTGTGATCTACCTCTAGGGCGTCTGGGATCTGCCCCTTTGAGGTCTGTCTGACACAGGAAAGGACCAATTCTTTGTAGGCTAGTGTCTACTAAACCTAGGTGGCTGTACTTGTAAAAAATCTTTGACAGTTTGCATAGATTTAGATTTGTCCTCCATTTTCTTTAACACCTCTTCTGCCTTAACACCAAACAATAGTAAAATGAAAAAAAGGCTTCCACCACAATGAAAAGTTCACTGAGAAATTCTGTTAAAATGTAGGCTTTAATAAAACAAAGAAATAAAAAGCACAAATTGTGCTATTCAGGTTGCAGGTCAAACAGGATAAGCGCTTTCAGTTAAAAAACCTTCTTCAGATCCTAGTGTGTAGACCTGACTTACTGCTGTTAAATAAAGATCCTTAATTGCTCAACCAATCACATACAGCAACATCGGATGCACGCCTTCCTTAAGCCTCCATTTCATTTCTTAATTAGGCTTCTCTCTTTCAAAATAGGTTTAATAGGAACTACTCTGTTGAGCCCTGGAAATAAATTAACTCTAAGGTTCATGATCCATTTGCTTTCTTCCTTTTCAGTTTTGTTGACAATGTCTCCTCCACGGAGGTTAGTAGTCACATTTGAGATAACCATAAAGCTAAATGAATGCCCTGGATTTTCAGACACATGTCCATATAGGGCATTGGTTACCACTTTATTCTTAATGTCTAACAGATGGCGAAGTATCCGTTCCTTAAATTTTCGATTGGTCTTTCCTACATAATAGGCTTGGCACAAATTACAAGTGCCAACGTATATAACATTCTTGGTGTTGCAGTTAGCAAAACCAGAGTACTTATAGCATTTGTTAGTTACCGGATGAACAAAACTGTTGGAACATTTAATGTGGCTGCAAGCTTTGCAAAAGTCAGATTTCCAAGTTCCTAACCTATTTCTTCCTTCTGTACTCTGCTTGTTAGGTATTCCATCATAGTTGCACAATAAATCCTTTAAGTTCTTCTTGTTTTTATAACCAAACTTGGGTGTTTCCCCTACAATTCTCTTAATTTTATTGTCAGCAGTTAAGACTGGCCAAAATTTCTTGATGGTTTCACGGACATCAAAGGAGTCAGTGCTGTAGGACATCATGCATCTGAGACTGTTGCTGTTCCCACCTTTCTTCACATCACTCTGCTTCCGTTTCGAGTAGTACGGTTGCCCTTTGTTGTATCGAATGGACATTACTTTGCCTTTACTCATGACTAATTGTTTTTCATTATAGCCTCTTGAAGCAAAATTCTGTAATAGTTTGTCTTGTTCCTGCAGAAAATCAACATAGTCAGTACAGAGCTTGGATATCCTGGTCACTTGATTTTCAACAATATTCTGAAAAACATGTCTCGGGTGCATGCTATTGTAGTATAGCATATGGTTCCTCCAGTTTGGTTTCCTGAATATAGTGGTGCCGATTCCTTTGCTTTTATTCATTGAAATTCTCATGTCTAAGAACTCAATCTCATTTGCTGATGTTTTCACTTCGAATCTTAGAAAGCTAGTCGTACTTGTTAAATAGTTGACAAAATCATTTAAGCGTTGCATACTGCCCTTCCATAGGAATATAACATCGTCCACAAATCTATTGTAAAAGATAATGCATTCCTTCCATTCATTTTTCGTATCCATTTCCCATTGCCTTTCCCATTCAGCTAGGACTATATTGGCATAGCTGTTTGCACAGGGGGTGCCCATGGCTACCCCCCATTTCTGCCAATAGTAGCTCTCACCGTAGAGGAACACATTGCTCTCCAGGACCAATTCCAGGAAGCTGCATACTAGGTTCACATCCATGTTTACTTCAAAGTGAGAGGCAAAGTCCCTTACTGCTTCTATTCCTATATCGTTGGGTATGCAAGTGAATGAGAAGTTATGTACCTACCATAATGTTCCATGCTAGTTGTCTTCTCTCGCCTTCTTTCTTGCTTGATGGGTTCGGAACTGATCCTCGGCTCCGACTCGGCACTTTGCTAAGCTCGAGAGTCACTTTTACCAGCTCGAGGCAGCCCCATATTCCATGATGCAAGGCGGTAAGTACCCAGATCTCGTTTGTTGTCCTATAGGCAATAACACCTAGCATAAAAAACTTCCCAAAAGGAAGAAAAAAAGCCTGAAGGATGGTTTTGGAGGACCAGCACTGTATGGTCTTAAGAAGCATTCTTCCATGTAAAGAGAAAAGTCTGTCCAGGCCAGGGGGAAGGAGGGAGGGTCGCAAGAAAGAAGGCGAGAGAAGACAACTAACATGGAACGTTATGGTAGGTACATAACTTCTCAATGTTAAGTTGTCAATCTCGCCTTCATTCTTGCTTGATGGGACCGCGTCCCTAGCACCCTTATCCTGGGCGGCTCAATGGAACAGACTCTTGAGAACTGTAGAGCCAAAACTGGCTCTGTCCCTGGAGGCCAAATCCAATTTGTAATGAGAAACAAAGGTATGAGGAGTGGCCTAAGTGGCTGCTGCA
Organism: Protopterus annectens; assembly: GCF_019279795.1. NCBI lineage: Eukaryota > Metazoa > Chordata > Ceratodontiformes > Protopteridae > Protopterus > Protopterus annectens. Next base: position 1,180,141,733 of record NC_056729.1, on the reverse strand, counting down.
CAAATAGTGTCTAATGGAAGTCTAGCTTGAAAAGCTGTGGAAGTGGCTAAGCTTCTGGTTGAATGCGCTTTAGGTTTCGAGCACAGCTGTTTTCCCCGAGCTGATAAATTTCAGAGATGACAGAAGAAAGCCATCTAGATAAGGTCACTTTTGAGACAGGAAGGCCTTTCTTGTTATCAGCATAAGAAACAAAGAGTTGATCGGATTTCCTGAATTGTTTTGTTCTGTCCAAATAATATCTGAGTTGGCGGTGAACATCAAGATAATGTAACTTTTGTTCCGATCGGTTGAGTAGTTTGGAAAAAATACAGGAAGATCAATAGCCTGATTCAAATTACTCTGAGGCGACCTTAGGCAAAAAGGTCGGATTAGTTCTCAATGATACTCTGTCTTTGTGGAAGACTAAATAGGGGGGGCGAACAGAGAGAGCATGAAGTTCAGATACCCTCCTAGCCGATGTAATAACAACCAGGAATAAGGTTTTCCATGAAAGAAATTTCAGGGAACATGAAACAGCTGGCTCGAAGGGAGGAAGAATCAAGGATGTCAGCACTAAATTTAGGTCCCATTGAGGAGGAGGACTCCTGATCGGAGGTTTCAGGAGAAAAATTCCTTTTAAGAAGGCTCTGCAAAGCCTGTTGGACATAATGTTGTGATCTGCGAACCCGACATGAAAGTTCGAGATAGCAGCCAACTGAACTTTGACCGTGGAAGAAGAGGAGCCGGCGTGAAAAATTTCCGCTAAGAAATCCAAAACTGCTTGAACTGGAGCAGTAAAAGGATCAATATTTTTAGCTTTTGCCCAACAAGAAAAACATTTCCATTTGCTAGTATAAATCCTCCTAGTGGAGGATTTGAGGGAAGCTACTATGATGTCTCTAACAGGATTAGAGATCATAGGAAGCCTGGCTAAGGAAGGAAGTGGAGCAACCATGCTGTGAGGTTGAGAGAATGGATAGACCTGTGCAGCTGACCCGATTGGTGAATCAGAAGGTCTGGCACTGGGTCCAGATGCCACGGCTGCACCAAAAGATGACGATGGAGGAACAGAAACCAAATCTGTCAAGGCCAATAGGGAGCAATGAGAATCATTTTGGCTCTCAAAACGGTGGCTTTCTGGAGTACTTGTGGAATCAGTGGAAAGGGAGGAAAGGCATAAAGAAGTCCCTGGGGCCAATCCTGGGTTAGAGTATCTCTGGGGGGATGGCCTGGCAGTGGGAAGAGAGAGAAGAAATCTGGGCATTTGCTGTTTTGGGGAGTAGCAAAAAGATCGCAACATGGGCGGCCCCATTCTAGAAAAATCTCCTCCACTATAGATTGTTTGAGAGACCACTCGTGAGGCATGAGAATAGCTCTGCTCAATCTGTCCGCTAAAATGTTGGTTTTCCCAGGGATATGCGTTGCTACCAGAAACCGATGAGAGGAGATCGCCCATTGCCAAAGTCCGAGCTTCTCGACACAAGGGTAGGACTTGGTTCCGCCCTGTTTGTTGATATACCATACTACAGACATGTTGTCTGTGTGAACTGCAATTGTTCCCAAGGGAAGAAAGTCATTGAGGGCTTGCAACGTTAAAAGCACTGCTCTCATCTCTAGGACATTTATGTGCAGGTGGTATTCGAATGGTTGCCACGTCCCATGAACCATCCTGCCCTGATAATGACCCCCCCCCACCCCATCAGGGGGGCGTCCGTAGTGACAGTGGCTACCGGGCTGGGGGTACAAAGGGTCTGCCTTGGTGAATCTGGGGAGAAGTAATCCACCATGAAAGATGATTCCTGCAAATTTGTGTCATCAGTATTTGGTGACGCATCGGAAGTTGTTGGTAAGACCATTGAGTGAACAACATCCACTGAAGCAGGCGCATATAGAAGCGGGCCAAGGGAAGAAGGGTAATGGCCGCAGCCATGAGGCCCAACACCTTTAGGACCATTCTGGCTTGTACTTTCTTGCTGGCTAGAATGATCCTCACGTGACTTTTTATATCTGAGATTCTTTGGTCTGTGAGGGTTGCTGACATCCGAACAGTGTTTAAGTTTGCGCCTATGAAAGTAATAGACTGGCAGGGCAATAAGGAGGATTTTTCGTAGTTGATCGAAATTCCCAAATGAGTGCAAAGATTTATAGTGTAATCCCTGGCTTGAAGAAGTTGATGCCTGGTGGTGGCTGAAAAGAGCCAGTCGTCGAGATACGGAAACACCTGGAATCCTTGACGTCTCAGGTGAGCCGTGACCACTGCCATACATTTGGTGAACACTCTGGGGGCTGTAGTGAGACCAAAGGGCAGGGCTCTGAATTGGAAATGACTGGACCCCAGCCAAAAGCGGAGAAACCTTCTGGAGCGCCTGTGAATTTTTATGTGATAGTACGCATCCTGAAGATCTATTGAGCACATCCAGTTGTCCTTCTGCAGGAAGGGCAAAATTGACTGAAGTGTGACCATTCGAAATCTTGTCTTTCTCACAGACTTGTTGAGTCTGCTGAGATCCAATATTGGTCTCCAGTCTCCCGTCTTTTTGGGGACCAAAAAGAATCTTGAGTAGATTCTGGGCTCTGAATGGTCTGTTGTAACTGGCTGAATGGCTCTTTTTGTAGAAGTTTTAATACTTCTAACTCTGCAATTTCCCTTAGACCGGGTGGTACATCTGGAAGGGAATTTGAGTGAGAGAAGGGACTTTCCTCGAAAGGAATTTTGTAACCCTCGGATATGATCGACTGTACCCATCTGTCTTGAGTGAGGGAACGCCAGGCTTCTGGGTACAGCGATAGTCTTACCCCGACTGCCTCCAAGGAAGGACAGTCGGGCAACATCTCAGGGATGCTGGAAGGGCTGGTCAGAGAGAGGCTCTCTGCTTCCCTGGTTCTGTGGACCCCCTCTGCCTCTAGAGCGGCATCGGTTATTGTTACCCCCTCTGCCTCTAGGGGTAAACTGACCACGTGTATCCGGCGTGACTCCTTGGGATTTGTGGAACCACATTTTGCCACCCTTCTGTCCTTTAGGGTAAGGTCTAGAAGGGGTGGAAAAACGGACCCCTACGGCAGAAAGAGTCTTGCCGTCCTGCTCACACCTGGTCAATGTATCCTTCACTTGAGGGCCGAACAAAGCTGACCCATCAAAGGGAGAGTTTGTGAAGGACGCCTTAAAGGGATCTGCAAAATTACAGAGCTGCATCCAGGCTTGGCGTCCAAGAGCCACACCTGTACCTGCGGCCCTACTCGCTCCATCTGCTGCATATGATATCAGTCGCATGGAGGAGTTAGCAATAGAATTAAGGGTTCCTAGCTGCGAAGCAATTTTTTCTTGAGCCCCTGCAGCTGTGGGATCCTGTACTACTTCACCTAGCTCCTTAAGGATGTCCCTTTGGAGTCTGGTGAAGTGACATAAGTAGTTCAGCGAACGCATAGCAAAGGTCGCTGAAGAGAACATCCGCTTACCATACCTATCCATGGTCCTAGAGTCCTTATTAGGAGGATGGACAGGTACGGAAGGATCTGCAAGTTCCTTCTTAGTGGCAGCCGCCACCACCATGGCATCAGCAGGGACACCTTTAGTAAGGAATTGCTTATCCGAAGGGGCAGTAATAAATTTAGACGGCCTCCTAGGAACTGGCTCTACAGAGTCAGGAGTAGCCCAAGCCTTTCGAGCAATAACCTGCATAAGGGGGTCGAAAGGCGGAGACACCCAGGAGGTGGAGGGCCGAGATCCAAACGCCTCCAGGTATACTGACTCATCCTCAGAGGGATTATTGGAGGGCCAGTTTCCCCTCTGTTTAAGGAGTTCTAGGATGTCTGAAAAGGAGACGGGGGGATCTTGGGGATCCCTCCGACTCATCTAAGTTGGTATCTGAAGTGATAGACTCAGGGGAGTCTATGTGTTTCCTCTTACAAGTCCTCTTGCGCGGAGGATCCCCTGACTGATCAGGAGAATCCTCGGAAGAGGGGGTTCTTCCCAGTGGGGAAACCTGAGGCGGAGGATCTCTGGGTCCGGGAGCAAGAGAGATGGCAGAGATATCGACAGGCACCGTGGAGGGAGGAGCTAAGGGAACAGACTGCTGGCTGAGTCCAGTGGCCAGCACACTCTTCATCACCTCGAGGCTCCTCCCAGGGAGGTCCGAGAGAACCCGTTCGAAGAAACAGGAACTCCAGGGCCCACCGAAGAGAAGGCTCGAGGCAGATGTCGGAGCCGAGCTCACCAAGGCCGAAGCTCCAAGGGGAAGAGTGGGGTCGGACAAGGGTCCGATGCCACTCACCCCCTCGGAGGAGACCAGGGAAGCCCGACCACCGAATCCCTCTAAGGAAGGTCTCGAAGAGGAGATAAGAGTAGATGCTGAGGGAGCAGAAGGGGGGGGGGTATCTGCCCCTCAGCCATAGCAGAAACTATTCCCGAAGACTCCAGCTCCAAACTCTGAGATAGAGTCGGAGGAGGAACTACAAGAGGGTGTGGACTAATAGTCGTCTGTTGAGACGGACTATGTAGCATCTGGGCCAGTGCCTGTGATTTTAATAATCTACTGACCACCCTCTCTAAATCATGGTCGGAAAGCCTGGATGACCTGGATGATCGGCTCCGATGGCTCCGTTCCGAGAGGAGAGGAGTCCGGAGCCGAGAGTATCGGTTCCAAGGAAGGGGACCTGGACCTCTTCCTCGAAGGAACCATCGGAGCCGACGAAACCAAAGAAGCAGTCGGAGCCGAGGACTTTTCGGCACCGACAGATGGTCTTGATGCATCGGCTCCAGCCGGAGCCGATACAGACATAAAGGTAAGGGTGTCGGAGCCAATCGGCGCCGACACCAAAGCCTGAGCCACATGGTGGTCGGAACCAGCCGGAGCTGACACCGATGTGACTGAACTAGTATCGGCACCGATAGCCACCGGTGCCGAAGGTTTATGCAAACCAGGATTGGCTCCAGCCGGAGCCGATCTCGACTCAGAAAGAGTCGGAGCCGAGGCCGCAGGCTTGGGCACAGAAGCCTGGGCCTTGGAAGGCTTAGAAGTCTTGCTCGGAGCCGACTTAGCCGGAGAGCCCTCCGGTTTAAGAAGACCCCTTAAAATCAATTTATTTCTCCTCTCCTGCAGGACTCTCTGGCTAAAGGAATGACAAAGCGCACAGGAGTCCTGCAGGTGGAGAGGTCCCAGGCAGTATAAGCAAGAAGTGTGACCGTCTGTCAGAGACATCTTCTGACAGCACGAGTCACACTTCTTAAAGCCTGAGACCCTTTCTTTGGACATAGTGCAGAAACACTCACAACACAGAATTTTTAAAACTAACCTCTCACACACACACACACACACACACCCTAACAAGGGGGGATGGGAGGGGAGAAGGCCTGACTAAAAAAATTAAAGATTGAGGGAAATTTTAGTCAGAAAGGGGCTTAATATAAACTAAAAACGTAAAATATAAAGTTTAAATTGAAAAAGGGGCTAAAAAGGTATTATATAAAACACTTACCAGGAGCTGGCAAAAGGAGGACCTCATCAGCGAAGTGGCAAACGAGATCTGGGTACTTACCGCCTTGCATCATGGGATATGGGGCTGCCTCGAGCTGGTAAAAGTGACTCTCGAGCTTAGCAAAGTGCCGAGTCGGAGCCGAGGATCGGCTCCGAACCCATCAAGCAAGAATGAAGGCGAGATTGACAACTTAACATTAAACTGTTGACGTCCATCGTCACCAAAATGAGGTTGTCTATGGAGCTTTCTTGCTCCATTCTTTCATACAGTCTCTCCAGCAGCTGACCAGTGTCCCTCAAGACAGTATGTGCGAAAGGCAACAACTTCTTGAGTTCAGTTTCCACATAGATTGAAATGGGCTCAGTGACCCATCCTCTCCCCGAAACTATCGGTCTCAGAGGGGGGTCAACACTGTTCTTATGAATCTTAGGCAACCCTTTGATAACAGGTATAGTTGGATATACCATTTCAAGAAAGTCATATAGATTTTTATCAATTTCTCTAGTCATTAATTTGTCATACAGGACATTCCTTACTGAGGAAATCAATCTGTCTACTTGATACTACTCGATTTTGTGGTATGTATCACTATGGCTTAACATAGCCTGCATTTTCTGGGCATACTGTGTTGAATTCATCACTACTAAAGCTCCTCCTTTGTCAGCTGGCCTGAAAATAACTTATTTCATTGTTTGCAATTCTTTTAATGCCTCAAACTCATCCTGTGTTAAATTGTAATAGTGTTTACTTTTTCCTTTTGACCTCCGTTCAAACACCTCATTCTCACATAACCGTAAGAACATCTCCACAGTGGGATGATTGCTGGGGACAAAGGAACTTGGTTTTTTCAACACAGATGATGTATAGTTTGTACCAGTATTTTCATTGTCAAAAAGACACTTCAACGTAACGTTCCTACCAAAGCACCTTAAGTCTGTCACTAACTCACTCAGGTCAGAACGTATTGAGGGTATAAAGCTCAAGCCTCTTTGCAGAACACTCTTTTGGGTAGCTGTCAGATCATAATCGGACATATTAATTACCAACGAAATCGAGTCATCTAAGCTCATTGAGGTTCCTAAGTTACCTTTCTCTTTTTCCTCTCTCTGTTTTCTGACCTGGATCTCCCGACATTTTTCTGTGTTAATAAAAAAGGGAGTTGCTGTAACAAAGGTGCATGGACAGATCCCTTCTTTGGTATCACGCTCGGAACTATTTCACTTGAAGGCTGAATGCTTCCTGCTGACGCAGTGTCTACATTCACCGCATTATCATTTTCTGTTAGCGATGTAATGACCTCGAGCATACCAGAGTCATTGTTAACTATACTACCATTCGTCCTACTGTTAGGAGTATTGCGAGAGGCTAATTCAGGATGTTGCCCATTAGTGTGCATATTACTATGTACTTCAGCATGTATATTCACACTTGAAACAGTCCTGCATGTCACAGGTACATTTCCCATGTAATTTTACTTTGACATGATCAGGCAGATTTTGTTCCTTTAACCAAGCATGCCTCCTAATTACAGAGCCCATAACTGCGGCCCTGCACGAGGCCTCCAAAAAATCAAAACCACATTACAAAGTATGCTTTCCAACTTGTTCAGCTGCATGCAATAAATCCTGCATTTCCTTGTTTTCTGCACAGAGTTTAACATTTTCTGTTTAAGCAATGCCATGACATGTTGCTGATATTTGAGCATATGAAACTGACAATTTAAGGCCCTTATAGCCAAAGTAGCAGATGCGTAAACCTTTTTTCCCCATCAATCCAGTGCCCTAGAATCTCTGTCAGAGGGGGTAGAGTTTTCTGCAGCGGAAGCCTTAACTCCTTTAGGATCCTGAGAAATAGTTTCTGGGTCTGCAGCAGGGTTTTCAAAAAGGAATTTATGAGAGTCAGGAACCCTGTAATATCTGTCAGGCTTAACAGGAGCTGGAGGTAAGGAGTCAGGGGTAAGACTAGACTCTGAAAACACATCATCTACAATGTCTAACACAGGTGGAATGGCTGGTGGACTGTGTTGAGGTAGTAAAAGGAAATCACTGATCGGAAAAATCTTGGCTCTCCCAGTAGAAATGCTCCCTCATTGTATGCAAGGTTTCTCCAAAAGAATAGTCCTCTGGAGGAGAAGCTGAAGGTATGGATTCTTCAGCATCAGAATCCTTATAGGGGGGAAGAGAATATTCCTGATCAGAAGAGCAATCAGAAGAAATAGAAACCTGATTTGAAGATTCATAGTCAGTCTCTTGCCTAGGCCTCTTATAAGGAGGGGGGTGGGAACACCTGATCAAGGTAATCAAGTCTTCGGCCATTTTGAGCATCTGTTTTTTAGACAGAGGCCTGTCCACGTGGCTCGAGTTTGTTTCTTTGGTTTAGAAGGTGCTTTAGTCTTTGCCTTTGAAGCTGAAGTCGGTTTAATGTAAAGATGTTTAGGTGTGAATACACCCTCAGAAGCAGGTGCCTGCTCAGTGGCTCCGGACCCATCTGACAGAATAGAATGCGAAGCTCCAATACCTTGAGTTATCAGCGGCATGGCCGACTCCAGGTGGGAGTCGGTACCGGGCTGCGACTCTAAAGTAGCGGGCGTCAGGGGCTGCGAAAGCACCTCACTGAGAACCGGTGACTGGCTTAGGAGAAGCTTAGTCGTTGGTTTTGGGCCTCGGTTATCTATCTCTCTCCTTTTCTTTGCGTTTTTTTGTGAACTCCGGTAGTCTGATGGCTATCCGATGACATTTTAGGATAATTAAACCAGCGTCCAAAATAGTTTAAAGCAAAGTCATACCGACGCTTAATAGTACGTTGGTTAAATCTAGCACAAAACTGGCAACCAGAAACGTTGTGATCAGGGCCTAGGCAAGGAATACAGTAAGAATAAAAGTCCTTATGAGGTATTTGCTTTCCACAAGAAATACAATTATTTACTTTTTCTGACATTGGTCTGGTGCAAGAAAAAAGTTTCCCCAACAGGGTACTTAGCTTTATTGAAGACTTCGGATCTGAAACTCGAACACGAAAATCTCAGGAGTCGGCCAACCGGCACTTGCGAACTGCTTCTGCTTCTGGCACCATGCGGCAAGAAAGACTAAAGAAAATGGCGTCGGTCTCTTCTTTTATACCCCTGACGACCTGATGTAAGGGTTGGGGCAACAGCGGCCAACGCAGGACCCAGGACTTTGGAATTCAGGCTGACTGAGGGCAACCTGCCAGCAGGATTACCTAAATGTAATGACTGCAACAGTGAAACACAAAGAACATATGCTTCGGGCTACCACTCTGCAAGAATAGCTGATGTAATGTCATCGGCTGCGTGTTTTATACCCCTGATGACCTGACGTCATGGAATAAGCGACAGCATCCGGTGCAGAAATCCCAAGACTTTGGTATTCGGCTGACTGAGGGCTACCTGCAGGCAGATAACCCAAGTGTGATGACTGCAACAGTGAAACACGAAGATCATCAATGGATCAAGCCATAGCCACCAAAAATCCAGTCACAGGGTGTTGCCCTGTGACGTGGTGGGGAAGGTGCTTCAAAACAGACATGAGATTCTGACCCCTGACTTCCCCTGCACTTAAACAATTTGGTTCTCCCATACCTGAACCAGGCACTGGTAAAACTCCAGAGGACGTCTGACACTTGTATAATGCACAGTTGTTGGTAGGACCACCACACTAGGGGACCTGGAAGCAAAAGGCGGCAGGAGATCTAAATGCTTGCTTTAGGCTACTGCAGAGTCACAAGCGGTAGGCAGAGGCATATTGCTCAACTTACTTCTATGTTTTTTAGATGTACAATGGGGAGATGGAGTGGAGAGGGCACCATATCAGAGTCTATCAAGTCAAGGAATAAAAAATTAGCCAGCTCAACATCAAATACTGGCTGCACAGTCAGCCACTAGTTTCCATCTAAATAGCTATCAAAAGACTATATCTTTAGGGGTACTACTATGAACACTGCACTAAGAAAATGGGAGTATTTTTCAGTAAGACAATGACATGTATTTTATGCTTTGAAAATTCCCGATTTGGATATGAAAGGCAAGCTTCAGTCAAAATGAATGGATATGGTCTAAAACAGTACAAGAAATAAATCAATCTGATGAAAAAATCCTGTCGGAAATGTGACATACAAAATGGCACAAGGCAGAAGCTCTAAACTTTGGTAGACTGACAGAGATAGGGAAGCAGGGCACTACTGCCAATATATGGCAGAGAGTTTGTTCTGCACAAATCAGCTGACAGGATGTGGGTTTAGGATTACAAAAAAATTCTCTCCTCTCACTATCTTATCTAAGTTGATCTGCTGAGGTTGCCAAGTAGTTCCCCAGCCTGATGGCAAATTAGAGTCTGTTATTAAACCATGGCCCTAGTCTGAAGATCAAATCTAAGGCTATTTGGAAAACGGCAGTCCTGGCAAGGTAGACTATGGTAGCAAGGCAGAGATTAGAGAGTGGAGCAAATCTACTCTTTAAGGCTGTCCGAATTTCAACCATTCAGATGTGAAGCCTTCACACCCAAATATCCAGCCATAAAATAGTGAATGGCTATGAAGGTAAACTCCACTGGTGAGAGAGGGTTTATTCATAAGGGTGATGTGTAACACAAATGCCTGCGGTGTACTGTATGACAGGGAAAGAAGAGTCAGAAGTTGACAGAGACTTGAAGGTTGAGAGGCACAAGGGGAAAAAAGCACATTATTATTATTAATAAACATAGTAAATAATGGACAGGGAAGGCTAACAGGTTTGTTTACACACGCACACAAGTACTTTATTACACTTCTTAGGCTGGGTTAGTCCCACTATGTCAAACAAACTTTCAATAAGGGAAATTAATAGGAGTAGCTCAGTCAAAACTAGACACAGACCATACTTGCCCATAAAGTATTTGCTTCTTACCATTAGCCCCTAAAGCCTTCATCATGACTTCCATTTGTGCATATTCATAGTTAAAGCTGACCTCACTGGAGACTTCACTAGCAGTGTCCCCTTCCCAGTCTAAATGTTCTGTGCTGCTACTCTTCTTTACTGTGTTCTCACGGTCCTCATTTTCTCTCTCCGACTTCTTTTTTGGCAAACTAAGTCTAAAGAGAAGAATTAGAAAATTAATCTCAACAGTTTACTAAAACAAAAGTCTCAAAATGCCAGATCACAACTTTTGCTCAGTTATTTTTAGACCAATTCTAAGAAAAACAAAACATGGGCACTGCTAATGTCAGGAATTTTACAAAACTCTACAAATGTTTTCATGTTGACTTCACAGGTGCATTAAAAATGCTTTAATATTTCTTAAAGCTTGTTACAACTTCCAACTTATTGTTGGGATTAAGAACCTTCACTACATCTAACTTAGCTAAAGTACAGTTTTGTACCTACCATAAATGTAGATGTTCGAGTGTATACACTGCTGCAGTCATTACACTTGGGTTATCCTGCCATCAGGCGGTTCCCGAGTCGGCCTGAGTTCCAAAGTCTTGGTCCGGCATCAGTTGCTGTCACCTCCTCCCTGACGTCAGTGCGACAGAGGTATATAAGATGAAGCCGATGCCATTTTCTTCAGTTTTTCTTGCCCCAGATGTCAGGTACCTCTAAATAGGTAGGCAATTCCAATTGCTAATAAAACATAGGTAGGTACTAGGCTATCGGTCCAAGGGCCTATGCAAGCCTAGCCAACAAAGTTCCCTGGCTTACGCCACCCAAGAAAGTTATTTTCTGGTGCCACTGTCGAGCAGACACAGAAGTGATCCCCAGGGTGTATTTCCTATTTCCCATCCACTCAAGATTTTTCTTGAAGAGTGCTAATGAAGAACTTTGTTTGACATAGATGGATAGCCTGTTCCAGAGTATAGGAAGTCTCTAGGATAGGAATCTATCCCTCCAACATGTCCTGTTTATTGTGGTGACTAGGTTTAGGTCCCTAGAGTGTGTAGCTCGGAGGGATTAGGATTTTGTTAGGTGTAGCATGTCCAACAGTTCTGGGTTTGACACAGCTTTATATGTTAGGCAGAGATCACCTCTGAGTAGGCGATATGCTACGGAGTAAAGCTGGAGTTTTTTGAGGCGGTCAGTATAGGGCATTTGTTTGAGTCCATTAATCCTCTTTGTGAGGTACTTCTGTGGCCTTTCCAGCTGCTGCAGATGTCTTGTGAGTTACACTGCAAAAGGGGTGTTGCACTCTATAATGGGTCTAATGAGTGATGAGTAGAGGGTAACGATGACCTCTTTATTCCTGGACGAGAACCCTTTTATGATGAGGTGTGCCACGTAGAAGGACTTCCTGACTACTGTGGCGATGTGACTATCAAAGGAGAGACTACTGTCCACCTGGGTCCCAAGGTCTCTTATCATGCATTCAGTGTTAAGTAGATTGCTGCCTATGTGGTAGTTCATGGGTACAGAGTTTTTACCAAAGGGGATGACACTGCACTTTTTGGCACTGAGCTTGAGGCCATGGCTCGGACACCAGGCATCTGTCTCAGAGAGGGCCCTCTGTAGGATGTTCACATCATTTGGGGACTTGACTATGGCTCCTAGTTTGCAGTCATCTACAAACTTCATTAGCCAGAGGCCTTTTGTGTTCGCCTGTACTTCAGAGAAGTAGATACCAAACAGGAGCGGTCCCAGGACGGAACCCTGTGGTACTCCACTGGTCACTGGTTTGAGGTCAGATTTGGAGTCTGCAACTTTTACAATGTGGGTTCTGTCAGTGAGCCAGTTGGCAACCCATCTTGTGACGTAGGGATTTATGCCTAGTTTATTGAGTTTAGCTCTAATTCCAGAATGGGGGATGGTGTCGAAAGCCTTGGCGAAGTCGAGATAGGCTGTGTGAACCACTTTACCCTCATCTACAGCTTTGGTGACTGCCTCAAAGAAGTCAATCAGGTTCAGGAGGCATGATCTGCCTTTGACAAACCCGAACTGGGTAGGATCCAGAGTTTGGAGGTTACCAATGTCTTTGTTTATGAGTTCCATGATGATACGTTCCATGGCTTTGCAGACCAGGCTCGTCAGGCTGATAGGTCTATAGTTCCCGGGATAAGTGGTGGCTCCCCCTTTGTGGAGTGGGATAACTGTTGCTGTGCGCCATTCAGTGGGCACAAAGCTTGATGTAAGGCTATTATTGAACGTGGTGCATAAGTGGGGAGCCAGTTCATTCTGAAGTTCGTGTAAAACTCAGCCTGGGATGTTGTCCAGTCCCATGGATGCTGTGTTTTTGGCTTTAGAGAGTGCAGCTTTCACCTGCGTAGTTGTGATTACAGGGACTCTGCATTCTTACTGTATAGATATGGGCCCTTTAGGGGGTGGGGGGTAAAGTTAGCACTGAACTATCTGCCACAATGTTGGCAATATCAGTTGGTTCTGTAATTTTCATGCCTTTGTGTTGTAACTCAGAGCAGATCTGGGTGTTGCCATTGAGATTCTTGACATAGCTATAGAATGCTTTGTGGTTGTCATTGAAATTAGTGGCAATTTTATTTTCGTAGCTAGCTTTGAAGGATCTTATAAGGGATCTCAGCTTCTTACTGAGGCTGACCAGGGAGCTCCTCCACTCATGGGATTTTACTCTCTTTTGCAACAGTTTCCTCCTTCTGTTGTACAGTTTGTTTATGGCAGGGGACCACCAGATTTGGCTTCCTTTTTTGGAGGATAGCGTCTTGGTTCTGTTTGGGATAGCACAATCCATGCACTCATGTAGGTGCTTATAGAGCTAAGAAAAGCAAAAAACAACTCACAGCTACCAGCAAATACTCCCCATAGGTAGTAAGGGTAGAAGACATAGGTACGTACCAGCCAGTAAGAGGGGGAGGAGGGAGGGTAATCTGGACTGCAACAGTGTATACACTCTAACATCTACATTTTTGGTAGGTACAAAACTGTACTATGTTCATCGTGTTACACTGCTGCAGTCATTACACTTGGGTAGAATCCCAAAGCTGAGGTAGGGTGGCTGGTTCTATAAGGCATTAGGGGTGGTTATAAGGTCCTGCAGCACTGCAGTGGTGAAGCCAGCTCTGGATTTAGAGTATAGAGGCAGATGGTAATGCTTGGTGAAGGTATGTACAGAACTCCAAGTTGCTGCTTCCAAAATATCCTTGGTAGGTACTCCCCTGAGGTAGGCAGTTGAAGTGGCTGTTGCCCTGGTGGAGTGAGATCTAATGCTGCTAGGTACAGGTTTTCCATGGTATGTGTAGCAGAAACGTATACAATGTCCTATCCATTTTGAGATAGACTGTTTTGAAATGGCTTTTCCCTGTGCTCCTGCAGCATATGCTACCAATAATTGTTCAGATTTTCTGAAAGCTTTGGTTTTGTCCAAGTAGAAGCGTAACTGCCTGTGACTGTCCAAAGAGTGCAGTAGTCTCTCCCCTTTATTCTGTGGTTTAGGATAAAAAGTTGGCAGGTGAATAGTTTGGTTTAGAGACGCACTGGATACCACCTTTGGCATAAACGTTGGGTTAGTTCTTAAAGACACCCTGCCTTGGTGGAAAATGAGAAAAGGTTCTACTGCCATTAGTGCCTGTAATTCTGAAACTCTTTGTGCTGATGTTACTGCCAGGAACAGAGCAGTTTTCCAACAGATATATTTTAATTCTGCTGTGTTAGCTGGCTCAAAAGGAGGTAAAGTTAGTTTTTCCAAAACAAAGTTGAGGTCCCAAGTTGGAGAAGGTGCTCTACGGGGAGGTTTTATGTTTTTAGCCCCGCTGAGGTACTGTTTTAACAGAGGATTAGAGAAAATTGGTGGATCCTTGTAATGAGCAGAGATGGCAGAGGCGTGGATCTTGATGGATGAGAAGGAGAGGCCTTTGTCCAGCATCTCAGTTAAGTATTGTAGTATCTGAGGAATGTTTGGGATAAGAGGGTCAAGGCTGTGAGCTTGGTTCCAGGCACAGAATCTCTTCCATTTATCCGAATAGGCTTTCCTGGTACTAGGCCTTCTGGCCTCCAGAATGACATCCATAACAGCCTTGGAGAGAGGCATTGGCTTGCTTGACTAAGGAATCTTCCATGCAGCTAGGTTTAAGGTCTTTAGCTGACTGTGTAGTATTTGATTGTTGTGCTGAGTCAGCAGATGTGGGATTTGAGGCAAAACCCAGGGTGGATCTTGTGCTAAGCTCCTTAAGATTGGGCATCAGTGCTGGCGTGGCCGGTCTGGTGCAATCAGGATCATCTTTGGCTCTTCTTGCCTGGCTTTTATGAGTACCTTTGGCAGGAGAGGTACTGGTGGGAAAGCGTATACTTGTAGGTTCTCCCAGCTGAATAAGAGGGCATCCACTTTCCAGGCTTGTGGATGGCAACTCCTTGTGCAGAATTTTCTGTAGCTGGCAGTTTATTGGGGATGCAAACAGATCTATGTCCGGGCTCCACCATTTCTGTGTTATCATTCTGAATATTTGTGGATTCAATTCCCAGTCGTGGATCCATGATGTTTCTGCTTAAGTCGTCTGCCAGCGTGTTTTTCTCTCCTGGCAGGAACTGTGCTTGCAGATAAACTTAAGGTTTATAGCTGTGTTCCACAAGGTCATAGCTTGTCTGCATAGGGGGTAGGAGTGAGTGCCCCCTTGCTTTTTTATGTACCACATAACTGTGGTGTTGTCTGTCTTTAGTAGTAGCTGTCCTGGATGCAGAAGGTTCTTGAAAGCTATAAGGGCATTTTGTACAGCTAGCATCTCTTTTTGATTGATGTGAAGATGCCTTTGTTCTGCGGGCCATGTGCCCTGAATACATTTGCCTGCCATGTGTGCTCCCCAGGCGTAATCAGATGCATCTGTTGTCAGTGTTTGCCTGGTTGTGAGTTGTGTAAAAGGCTGTCCCTTGTTAAGATGACAAGCTTCAGCCCACCACTGAAACTCCTGTTGAAGGCAAGGGATTAGTGGTATAACTGTTTCCAAACTTTGACAGTGTTGAGACCATACATTCTTTAGGTACCATTGTAGTTTCCTCATATGCAGTCTGGCATATGGAATTAGTAGTATGCAGGATGCCATGTAACCCAAGGCCTGCAGAATTTTTCTAGGAGGGAGTTGGGTCTTTGTTGCCATTAATTGAAAGTATTGACTCCGTTGTCCTTGCTTGTCTGGTGTGAGATAAGCTATCTGGGCCGTTGTGTATTTAAGCTGGCACCCAGGAATATAATCTCTTGTAAGGGCACTAGTTTTGATTTCTTTTTGTTTACTGTGTACCCCAGGCAATTAAACTTTTTTACAAACGCCAGATGCTTTAGAAGAATGTCCTTGCTCTCTGCTTGAATCAGGCAGTCGTCCAGGTACGGATAAATTTGAATTCCTTTCTGTCTGCAAAATGCAATTACTGGTGCCAGGCACTTTGTGAAGACCCTGGGCGCAGCAGATAAGCCAAAGGGCAGTGCAGAGAATTGGTAGTGCATTGAACCAGCTATGAATCTGAGGTATCTTCTGCAGTTTTGTCTGATAGGGACATGCAGGTATGCCTCCTTGAGGTCCAAAGTCACGTGTCAACATTTTGAATTTCAGAACATCCAGGTAAGTGTTTAGAGATGAAAGATCCTGAATGGGCCTCCAGGCTTTGTCCTTTCTGGGTACCAGAAAGAGTCTTGAGTAAAATCCTTGTCCTTGCTCCTGTGATGGTACCTGTTGAATAGCTCTCATATCCATGAATGCTGTAATTTGTTTTTGAGCCTCTGCCCATTGATTTGGTGGCAGATTTGGCATTCGTTTTAACCTTGGCAGAGTGTGAAAGTGGAACCTGTAACCTTGAAATACAATGTTGAGAACCCATTTGTCTTTGTTGATCAATTGCTAATAGGTTATAGGTTCATAGGTTAGTACTAAGCTAACTGCCCTTGCGAGCCATTTTAAGCCTAGCCAGTTATCCCTTATGAGACTCAAACCCTGCACCTTGTGTTTGTAAGGCAAACACCTTAACCATTAGGCCACCCTCCCAACCCCCTAATTGTGGTAGAAGAGTGCCAATTTTCCTCCCAAGGGGGCTGCCAAGAGGGATTTGTTTGGCAGCTGTAGTGGGAAGTCACTGGAGCTAATTTTTATATGATTGGGGCTGGTCTTCCCCTTCTTTCTGGCCTGATGCAACCCATTGTCGAGACCTGTAAGGACCTTGTGTTTGACCTCTACCTCTTGGACGTCTGTATCTTCCCCTTTGAGGTCTGTCTGTAATTGGAAAGGACCAATTCTTAGTTGGCCAGTTTCAGCTAAATCTAGGAGGCTGAACCTGTAAGAAACCCTTCACTGTTTGCATAGATTTTGCCTTATCCTCCATTTTCTTTAGTACCTCTTCTGCCTTAACTCCAAATAACACATCCTGCTGCAAAGGTGCATCCAATAATTTTGCTTTAACATGATCTGGTAACATATATTCTTTTAACCAAGCATGTCTTCTAATGACAGAGCCTATAACTGCTGCTCTGCAGGAGGCCTCTAGAGAATCAAAACCACATTACAAAGTATGCTTTCCCATTTGTTCAGCTGCATGCAATAAATCCTGCATTTCTTTAAAATTAGGAGGATCTGATTCTGGAAGCATTTTTTTGTTTTAACTGAGACAGTAAAAATTGCTGATATTTTAGCATGTGAAACTGGCAATTTAAGGCCCTCATTGCTAAAGTTGCAGACATATATACTTTCTTTCCCCATCTGTCTAATGCTCTGGAATCTCTGCCAGAGGGAACTGGATTCTTGGCTGATGAGGCCTTAACTCCTTTGGGTCCCTGAGAAATGGTTTCAGGGTCAGCTACAGGGCTTTTATACAGAAATTTATGTGAGTCAGGGACTCTGTAATATCTATCAGGTTTAACAGGGGCTGGAGGTAAGGAGTCAGGATTTAAGCTGGATTCAGTATACACATCATCCACAACATCTAACACTGGCGGAATAGCCAGGAATCTGTGTTGAGGTAATAAAAGGAAGTCTCTGAGCCTTTTCTTGGATTCTGAGTAATCCTGGCCTTCCCAGTGGAAATGCTCCCTCATGGTATGTAGGGTTTCCCCAAAGGAGTAGTCCTCAGGTGGTGAGGCTGATGGAATTGATTCCACAGCATCAGAATACTCATAAGGGGGTAAGGAGTATCCTAGGTCTGAGGATGAATCAGAAGAGATGGACACCTGTCTAGGCCTTTTATCTGGAGGGGGATGTGACCCCCTGATCAGAGTGATTAGGTCTTCGGCCATTTTGAGCATTTGTTTCTTAGACATGGAGGCCTGCCCTGGAGAATGCTGTATTTGTTTCTTTGATTTTAAAGGAGGCTTAGACTTAGCTGAGGGTTTAATGCTTAACTGAGTAGGTCTGAAGATGCCTTCTGAAGTTATGGGTTGCTCAGCTACTCCGGCTCCCTCTGAAAGGTTAGTCTTGGTAGGCTGAATAACTTGTGCGTCCGAAGGCCCAGCCATCTCCACATGGGAGTCAGAGGCAGCCTGTGGTTCTACAGAAGCAGTCGTCGGGGGCTGCGAAGGCACCTCGCTGAAAACTGGAGAACCGGCGACTGGCCTAGAAGAGGCTTCGTCGTCAGTCTTGGGCCTCGGATGCCTATCCTTGGTCTTTTTGTGTATTCTGGTCGGAAGTCACCACTAACATATCTGGAACTTAATGAGGCTGTAACCTACTTTAATACTAACTTTATTCAAATACTAAATCACCATTCACCATACCGCTCCATTAGAATAAGAACCAAATCTGCCCCTTGGCTAACTAAACAAACTAGGCAAAAAATGCTACTTAGAAACAAAATTTGGGCTAAATGGAGAACTACCAAATGCCCATCTGATCACCTTCTCTTCAAACAATTAAGAAATGCTACCAAGAAAGATACCCTTAGGGATAAAAAAAGACTTCTACCTAAACCTCCAACAAACTTCACAACATACGCCAAAAAAATTTTGGTCAGGAATTAATAAACTTCTTCAGCCAGGAAACACTACTACTCCCACCCCTGCAGGTTTCAACCAAAATAATTCCAACCTGATCCCTGATGCCTTTAATAAATACTTTACAGAAGCCATTCAATCTCTAGCTAACTCTCTACCACCTTTACCTGCTTCGCAATTGAATACCTCTAATACTTCTTCCCCAACCTTTCATATACAACCTGTTCCAACATCTCTTATTTACAAACTACTTACTAAACTAAAACCTTGTACCCCATCCGCTGACCGTCTCCCATCTGAATACCTACAAATTGCTGCACAAGCCATTGACTACCCCATATCTATCCTGATTAACAGAACCATCACTGAAGGCAAAATCCCTACCATATGGAAAATATCACACTTTATCCCTCTACACAAAGGTGGAACTTCAATTGACCTCTAACTACCGACCTATTGCCTTACTCTCCCCATTAGCCAAAATAATGGAAAAATGTATTCACAAACAAATACTTAACCACCTTCTACAAAACAACCTACTAGCTAACTGCCAACATGGCTTTAGACCATTCCATAGTACTACTACTGCTCTTCTCTCCTTCACTGACACTATAAACAAAAACCGCAATAACTCCTTTTCCTCTGCACTATTTTTAGACCTGTCAAAAGCCTTTGATATGGTTAATCATACCCTACTTCTTGAAAAACTAAAGCACCTTTCTCTCGACCTACAAGCATTACAATGGTTCAGATGTTATCTTCAAAATAGACAGCAAGCTGTACTCTGGGATAACAATTTGTCTTCCTTACTTCCTGTTAATATTGGAGTCCCTCAAGGCTCTATCTTAGGTCCACTTCTTTTTCCATATTTATTAACGATCTCCACTTGAACATACCCCATACTTGCATCCAATATACAGATGACTCTACCTTAATCTGTACTACCAATAATATACCCTCACTCCAATCCCTAACCCAAACTGTATTCCAAAAAGTAGAAAACTGGTTCATGCAACATCGTCTTCTCCTGAATCCAAAAAAAACAAAACTACTACTTTTTACACCAACTCATAAGTCACCCAACTCCATTCTTCTCTATAACCTCCAATAATGCTACTAATATAGCACCAGATACTACCACCCGCCTACTAGGTGTCACAATTGACAATCATCTTAACTTTGATGAACCATATTAACTCCACCATAAAGACTGTCAACAAAAAACTTGGTACCCTCTACAGAATCAAACACTTCCTTACACCCTCAGCCAGGCAAACTATCGCACAAACTCACCTCATTTCTACCCTTTTCTATGCCTCTGCTATATATACCAACCCATCAAATAACAACATCTCCAAACTTTTTACCTGCTATAATAGTATTGCTAGATTCATCACATGCTCTCCCTTTAAAACCCACCACTGCCTTAACCTTAAACAACTAGGATGGTTAGAAATACAGAACCATATACTCTGTCAACAGTTACTTATGACACAAAAGATCCTATACCACCCCAACAATATACCCATCCTCTCTAATCTGATCTCTCCATATAAAAATCTGGCTACACTACGTTCTGCAAATAAACTACTTGTCTCCTTAACTAAATCAAACAACAAAGCTGGTGACTCTCTTTTCTCAAACACTATAGGAAAAAATGGAATCAGCTCCCTCCTGAACTATCTACCCTAGCATCTGCTTCTCAATTCAAAAAACAAATAAAAGAACATCTAAAAACTAAGTGGCTTTGTCCTTGTGCAAACCCAGACTGAAACTTGTATTTCACTCCTACTCCAACCCTACCCCTCCCTCTTGCCTGCAAAACTTACTTCTCTCCTCTTGCTTTATTCTTAGTAATTTGATAGGATTTGGGAACTTTGTTCTTTCTGCAATTGCCCTGGTGCTGTCTAGTGCATTTGCTTGTTTATGTCTGGTCTGGCTTTTGCCTAAATGTTTTGTAGTGACTGTTTGTTAGTCCCATTTGCTTTTCGCATTTTACCTATGTTACTATGGTACTGTTGCTTTATTACTTTATTTCACTTGTTTGCTTTTTGTTATATTGTTATTCTTATGCTTGGAGCTTTTCTCCCCGGGCCTCTATTGAAAATGGACATGTATCCAGTTAGACTAGCCCGGTCAACAAATGTAAAATAAAATAAATAAAATAAAGTTCCGACGGCATGGTATAATTGAATTTTCTACCAAAATAATGTCGGGCAAAATCAGACGTTTAATGGTGCGCTTGTTAAACCTAGCACAAAACCGACAACCAGTGATGTCGTGGTCTGGGCCTAGGCATGGGATACAATAGGAATGGAAATCCTTATGAGGTATTTGCTTCCCACAAGAAATACAGTTATTAACTTTTACTGACATTGGTCCGAGGCAAAAAGTTTCAACGGGTACTTAGCTTTGTAGAAGACTTCGGTTCTGGATTCGGAATGAAAATCTCAGGAGACGGCCGACCGGCACTTGCGAACTGCTTTTGCTTTGGGCACCGCGCGGCAAGAAAGACTGAAGAAAATGGTGTCTGCTGCATCTTATATACCCCTGTCGCACTGACGTCAGGGAAGAGGCGACAGCAACAGACACCGGACCAAGACTTTGGAACTCAGGCCAACTGGGGAACCACCTGACGGCAGGATAACCCAAGTGTAATGACTGCAGCAGTGTAACATGATGAACATCAGGTTCTGTAGACTTACTGAAGCAAATATCAACTAAAATTATACACCATTATAAAACAAGCAATTTATTTTATTACTCTTCTGTTACAAGTTACATACCAAAGGCAAAAGACAATTTACAAGCAAAATAAACTTGATGATTCAGAAGTACTGTACGGTCTTATCCTGACACCAGTTTTAGTGTTAAAACTCTACAAAATGCCAAGATCAAAGAGTCCAGACCATATGGCAAGACAAGTAGTAGCAGGAGTAGCTGCAGTGTGTTAAGGCTGTGAAGCTTTAGTTCCTGTGCTAAAGGCTTTGATTCAAATCACCCCTCATTGCCTAATTTGTGGCCTTGTGCAGAGGGGCAACTGGGGGATTTAGCTAGGTTCTCAATGGTCTCTGGTCTGCAAGACTAGTAACTACTTATGAGAGTATCATTATGGTCAAGGCATTTGTCACAATACCCCACACACTGGGATTGCTACTAACTCAAGAGGTTATGTATAAACATTTACATCACTCTGTGGCTAGCCATATGGCTCACAAACGGGACCGAATAATTTAGAATTGGCGAGTTCAACTCTACAAAGAGGCCAGTCACCAGAGATGTCCCCTAAGGGAAAGGTCCTGTGAACACTCTATTTTGACATTTACTTCTCTGAAGTCAAAGCCAATACCAAAGGCATCTGGCTCATCAAATCTGCAGACTATGAAAATTAGGAGCAGACATAGAATCTTCCACTGACAATAATGTTCTTCAAGGAGTGACTTCCAAGATGGCTGCACATTGAGTAACAGTTTAATTCAAGCTCTCCCAGTGGGAAGCAAAATTCAGCAGAGAAGGCCAGTAGACTTGTGTTTATGGGTAAATTTCAGTAAGTGTACTACCTGGATGACAGGATAAAAAGAAATACAGAGGACCTGGAAAAATCAGCTACAAAAAGTGAAGAAGAAACACTGACTGGGGAAAGTTCTGAAGCTGTTCAGCAAAAAGCAATGCAACCGCCAGACATGACTTTCAGTACCTACAGGAAGATACAAGACAACTGCACACAGACCTGGTTAGAATAAACAAAATATTGATAAGAGTATACCACACAAAACAAAAAGCTGGATAAAAGGGAAGAAGCTTTAAAAAAAGAAGTTAAGTACTCACCATAATGTTCCATGTAAGTTGTCCCTCTCGTCTCTATTCTATACTGGTGGGTTCTGACTCAGACGCTTACTAAAGCTCGAGATCTCAAACTAGCTTGTGGCTCCATCCTTATCCCATGATGCAATACTGCCTACCTCAGATCTTGCTTGTTGATGAACTTAAATCAAACTTTTACATCAATATATGCAAAGATATATACCATATTCCTAAGCCCGGACAAGTGTCAACTTAAAGGAAGTATATTAATTTTATATCCTAGAGCCTCCAAGAGCTTATGAAGGCTGGGGGTAGGTGGATGGGACGCAAGAATGAAGACGAGAGGGACAACTCACATGGAACGTTATGGCGAGTACACAACTTCTTTACGTGAAGTTGTCTTTTCTCGTCTTCATTCTATACTGATGGGACAGTGTCCCTAGCACCATTTTTCCTGGGTGATTCACAGAAATATATTCTTCAGAAGAGTGGACCCAAATGAAGCCCTGTCCCTGGAGGTCATGTCTACTTTATAATGAATGACAACATTGCTGCTGCACTTATAGCATCTATTGGTAATCTTGCTTTAACGGCCTGGGAAGTTGACACAGATCTGGAAGAATGCACCTTAACTTTGGTTGGCAATTCATTGTCTGTTGATTGATAAATGAATGAAATACATTCTGATAACCACCTGGATAAGGTCAATTTTGTCACTGTTGGGCCTTTTTTATTTCCTGAAAATGAGACAAAGTTGGTCAGACTTTTTGTGGTCTTTTGTTCTATGCAAGTAAAAATGTAGTTGTCTGTGAACACCAAATGGATGAAGCATGTATTCTGCCTTATTGCCATATTTAGGGAAAAAAATGGTAGTTCTAAAATTTATTTAGATTGAACTCTGAGCATACTTTTGGCAGAAAAGAAGGGCTTGTGCATAGTGTAACCCAATCATTATGGAAAACCATGTATTGGGGTTTGATTGCAAACACTTGTAATTCTAAGACTATTCTAGCTGATGCGATTGCTGCGAAAGATGGTTTTCCAGGATAAAAATTTCAAATTACAAGATGATGCTGGTTCAAACAGTGGAAAAATTGTGCATGACAGAACAAAATTGAGATTCCATGGTAGAAGGGGTGTTCGTATGGATGGCCTTAGTAAATTAGTGCCTCTCAGGAAGGCTTTTGAAAGTTTGAGACATGATATTAATTCCTTCATTACCAATATGAAAATTTGAGAGATTGCTGCCATTTGCACATGAATAGTTGCTGCAGCTGCTCCCTCATTACAAGTTTAGCCAAAATTCAAATATGAATGCAAGGGTGCAGAATAGGGATCAATGGAGTCCTGGAAACCCCAGATGGAGAATCTTTTCCATTTGCTATGTTAAGTTTTCATGTAGACATCTTATGAGAAGAAATTAAGATGTGTCGGACTTCTGGGGTGAAGTTGTGTAGCCTGGCTATATTGGGAACTGGAGCAGCCATGCTGTCAGTTTTAGGGAGTGAAGAGATGGATGGAGAGTCCCTGACGAGTGCGTCAGGAGGTCTGGTATCAGGGTCCAGAATCCAAGGCTTTTCCAAAAGATGAGGCTTCAAGAAGGGGAACCATATTTGACGAGGCCAGTAAGGGGCTATGAGAATCAAGGTCTTTCCCAAACTTCTGGCTTTCTGAAGAACTTTGGGTATTAGACGAAAGGGTGGAAAATCATAAAGGAGTCCCGGAGGCCAATCGTGTACAACTGCATCCCTTGGTGACTCCCCCAGAGGGGGGCTCAGGGCAAAGTAGCTGCTGTATTTTGCATTTGTGGCTGTGGCGAAAAGGTCGCAGCAAGACTGGCCCCATTTGCGAAAAATCTTTTCCACTACTACTTTCTTCAGGGACCACTCATGTGGCATCAGAATGGCTGTGCTTAGCTTGTCCGCTATCACGTTGGATTTCCCCAAGATACATGTTGCTATCAGAAAACGTTGGGAGGATGTCGCCCACTGCCATACTCTCAGGGCCTCTCGACAAAGGGGAGAAGATCTGGTTTCCTCCTTGTTTATGTACCACACTACTGACACATTGTCTGTTTATATTGCAATTGTAACTATTGGATGAGAGTCTTGGAATGCTTGCAACGCCATCAACACTGCTATCATCTCTAGTACATTTACATGCAAATGAGCCTCACAGTCCTGCCACGTGCCTTGGGCTGTTCTTCCATGATAATGCCCCCACCAATCTGGGAAGCATCCATGGTCAATGTGGCTATCAGAATAGGGAGGAAAATGGGTCAACCCATCGTCACCTGGAGGGAGTGAAGCTACCAGCATAGTTCTTTTTTCTTGCAAGTCTCCGTCAGAATTATTGGATGAGACAAAGGCAGCTGCTGCATGGACCACTGTGAGAAAAGCATCCACTGTAGAATTCACATGTGCAATCTTGCTAAGGGAATGACAATTATTGCTGCTGCCTTTGTGCCTAGAACTTTCAGGACTGTCCTTGCTGGTCTTGAAAAGAAGGTCCTGGATTTGAAGGTGAAGAGCTCGAATCCTGTCTGTTGGAAGTTTGGCCACCATGGTTTGTGTATTTAATTCTATGCCTACAAGGACGATATGTTGTGATGGCAATAAGGCAGACTTAATTTACTGAAATCCCTAACTGAGCACACAGTTGTAGGGTAGTGTCTCTTACTTGGACAAGTAGGTGCTCAGTGGTAGTGGTTAGGAGTCAGTTTTCTAGGTATGGAAACACTCGGAATCCCAGACATCTCAGGTGAGCCGTAACTACTGCCATGCATTTGGTGAACACTCTGGAGGCTGCAGTGAGGCCAAAGGTCAGAGCTCGAAATTGGAAATGACTGGCTCCCAGCCGAAAAGTACAGTTGTGTACACCTACCATAAATGCAGATGTTTGAGTGTCTTCACTGTTGCAGTCATAACTGTAGGGTGTTCCTGCCGGCAGGCAGCCCGAAGTCGGCCAGAATTCCAAAGTCTGGGTCCGGCGTTGGCTGTACCAGCAAGTACCCTGACATCAGAACGTAGAGGTATAAAGCTGACAGCCGACGCCATCTTCTCCAGCCTTTCTTGCCCCAGATGTCAGAAGCCCCCAGTAAACCAAAAGGTGTCCAAAAAGGAAACACAAATACACCACAAAAGAAGTGGAAGAGGGAACAAACAAGAATAAGAGGGGATAGGTGGGAGGGAAACACAGACTGCAACAGTGAATACACTCTAACATCTACATTTATGGTAGGTGTACACAACTGTACTATGTTCTTCGTGTTTCACTGTTGCAGTCATAACTGTAGGGTGGAATCCCAAAGCAGTGAAAGAGGGAGGAGGCTATGCAGAAGTAGGGGCAGCAAGAAGACCCTGCAAAACAGCAGAGGCAAAGCCTGCCCTAGACTTAGAATACAGAGGGAGATTATAGTGCTTGGAAAAAGTATGCACTGAATTCCAAGTGGCAGCTTCCAAAATATCTTTGGTAGGAACTCCTTTGAGAAAAGCTGCTGAAGTGGCAGCTGCTCTAGTAGAATGACTCCTCACAGTACCTGGAATCTGTTTCCCATAGTGAGAGTAACAAAACCATATTCCATGAGCAATCCATTTGGAAATAGTTTGTTTAGAAATAGCCTTACCTAGAGAACTGGAGGCATAAGAGATAAGCAACTGATCAGATTTTCTGAAATCTTTAGTTTTGTCCAGGTAAAATCGTAGCTGTTTGTGTACGTCCAATGAATGTAAAATCCTTTCCCCTTTATTTTGAGGATTAGGAAAGAAGGTAGGAAGGTGAATAGTCTGATTTAGAGCCACTTTCGAAATCACCTTAGGCATAAATGTAGGATTGGTCCTCAAGGAAACTCTGTCTTGGTGGAAAATAATATATGGTTCCACAGCCATGAGAGCTTGCAACTCTGAAACCCTTCTGGCAGAAGTCAATGCTAACAAAATAGCTGTCTTCCAGGATAAGAACT
This sequence comes from Protopterus annectens, assembly GCF_019279795.1. NCBI lineage: Eukaryota > Metazoa > Chordata > Ceratodontiformes > Protopteridae > Protopterus > Protopterus annectens. The sequence continues at coordinate 1,180,115,660 of NC_056729.1, read as the reverse complement.
TGATATCAGAAGCCGCAGCAGGCTCAAAAGGAGGCAAAGTAAGTTTCTCCAAGACATAATTAAGATCCCAAGCAGGAACAGAATGAGTGCTGGGAGGCCTTAAATTCTTAGCCCCTCTCAAAAATTGTCTCACCAATTGGTGAGAAAAAATGGGAGGATCAGTGTTGAAATGAGCTGAGATAGCAGAAGCATGAATTTTGATGGATGAAAAGGAGAGGCCTTTAAGCAAAAGGTCTGAGAGGTAAAGTAAAACAGAAGAAATATCAAGCACAATAGGGTTAGAACCTCGGTCCTGCATCCAAATACAAAATCTTTTCCATTTAGAAGCATAAGATTTCCTAGTGCTAGGTCGTCTAGCTTCTAAAAGAACATCCAAAACTTGTTTGGGAAGAGCAGAAGGAATCAAAGGCCCTTGAAGAGCCAAGCAGCCAGACATAGGGTCTTGAGTTGAGGGTGTAGCATCTGACCCTGATGCTGGGACAGAAAAGAAGGGTTCAAAGGTAGAATCCAAGGAGGTTCCAAGAACAGGTGTTTTAAGGTTGGATACCAAAACTACAGAGGCCAATTTGGAGCTATCAGAATGATTATCTTGGGCTTGTCCTGTTTTATTTTCAGTAATACTCGAGGAAGAGGAGGGAAGGCATATCCCGAAAGGTTCCTCCAGCTGAATGACAGGGCATCCACTTTCCAAGCTGTTTTGTGGAAGGACCTGGTGCAAAAGAGAGGCAGCTGATGATTGAGATGGGATGCAAACAGATCTATCTGAGGGCAACCCCAAACTGCAGTAATCTTGCTGAATAGGCTGGGGTCCAGCATCCATTCGTGAGGATCCAAAAGGTTTCTGCTTAGGCTGTCTGCTAAGAGATTCTGTTTTCCTGGAATGAATTGAGCTTGAAGATGCAGATTCAGATTTAAAGCCGTGTCCCATAACTTCATGGCTAGTCTGCAGAGGGGGTAAGAATGAGAGCCCCCTTGCTTGTTTATGTACCACATGACTGTGGTATTGTCTGTACGAATCAGAAGGGGCCCCGGAATTAGATGTTTTTGGAAGGCTAGAAGAGCATTTTGAACTGCCAACATTTCCTTCAAGTTGATGTGCCAGGCTAGATGCTTCTTTGTCCAAGAACCCTGCTGGCAAAGATTTTGAAAATGAGCTCCCCAAGCATAATCCGATGCGTCCGTGGTTATGGTCTGAGAAAGTTGAGGCAGACTGAAGGGATTCCCTTTGTTTAAAGCGCAAGCCCTGGACCACCAAAGGAACTCCTTCTGGAGGCAGGGAATCAGTGGAATCATTGTGTCCAGACTGTGGTAATGCTGTGACCATACACTCTAAGTACCATTGAAGTTTTCTCATGTGAAGCCTTGCATTTGGAATCAACAGAATGCAAGAAGCCATGTAGCCCAATGCCTGCAGGAATTTCTTTGCAGTGAGCGGAGTTAAAGTAGCCAAGGTTTTGAAAATTGATGCCAGCTGTAATTGTTTTTCTGGAGTGAGGAAGGCCCTTTGCAAGTTTGTGTCTAGAAAAGCTCCCAAAAAGATCATTTGCTGAGAGGGGATCAAATGTGACTTTTTTGTTTTCACTGAAAATCCCAGTATAAGGAGAAGACGTTGAACAAAATGCAGATGCTGAAGTAAAAGGTCTTTGCTGTCCGCCTGAATAAGGCAGTTGTCCAGGTAGGGGTAAATTTGAATCCCTTGGAGTCTGCAATAAGCTACTACTGGAGCCAGGCACTTGGTAAAGACTCTGGGTGCAGTAGATAAACCAAAGGGCAGTACAGAGAATTGAAAGTGCCTCGAACCTGCCTTGAACCTGAGGTATTTCCTGCGTTCCTGCCTGATGGGAATGTGTAGGTAGGCTTCTTTCAAGTCCAATGTCACCATCCAGGCATCCTGGGAGAGCATTGGAAGAAGTTGTTGTAAAGTAAGCATCTTGAATTTTGGAATTTCCAGGAAGGTGTTTAGTACCGAAAGGTCCAGAATCGGTCTCCATGAGTTTTGCTTTCTTGGAACCAGAAATAGTCTTGAGTAAAAACCTTTTCCCATCTCTGAAAGTGGAACAGGCTCTATGGCTCTCATGGCCAATAAGGCGTCCACTTGATTTAAGGCCTCTGACCACTGATGTTTTGGCAGATCTGGCCAACCGATAGACCTTGGCAGAGTATGAAAGTGGAATTTGTAACCTCTTAAAATCACGTCTAAAACCCATTTGTCCTGGGTAATCTGAGTCCAATTTTGGTAGAAGAGAAAGTTTTCCTCCGAGAGGGGCTTCCAGGCAAAGAGGACCTGTAGCCCAGCAGAGGGAGTCATTGGGTCTGCTTCCTTTGTGATTGAGATCTGTCTTCATCCCTTCTAGGTGATGAAGCAGTCCATTGTCTGGACCTGTAAGAGGCCTGTGCCTGAGCTCGACCTCTGGGGCGTCTATATCTTCCCCTTTGAGGCCTGTCAGACGTGGGAAAGGACCAATTTTTGGAGGGCCAATTCCTGGAAAATCTAGGAGGCTGAACCTGTAAGAAATCTTTCACAGTCTGCATAGATTTTGCTTTTTCTTCCATCTTTTTAATAACTTCCTCAGCCTTGGATCCAAATAAAACATCATGCTGAACAGGGGCATCTAACAGTTTAGACTTAACTTGCTCAGGTAAATTCTGCTCACGAAGCCAAGCATGTCTCCTGATAACAGTACCAGAGGCTGCGGCCCTGCAAGAAGCTTCCAAGGCATCAAAACCACAATGTAAACTATGTTTGCTAACTTGTTCAGTTGCATGCAATACATCCTGTAATTCCTTGTCCTCTGCACATGCAGGAAAGGTAGAAAGCCTTTGCTTTAAAACGGACAAAAGAAATTGCTGATACTTGAACATGTGAAACTGGCAATTTAAAGCTCTAATAGAAAGAGTAGCAGAAGTATAAACCTTTTTGCCCCACCTGTCCAAGGCACGAGAATCCTTTTCAGAGGGAATAGGATTTTTAGATGAAGCGACCTTAGCAGCCTTAGAACCCTGAGAAATAGTTTCAGGATCTGCAGAAGGGTTCTTAAATAAGAATTGATGGGAATCAGGGACTCTGTAAAATCTATCAGGCTTAGAAGGAGCAGGCGGCAAGGAATCAGGATTCAGGTTAGCTTCAGAGAAAGCATCATCCACAATATCAAGTACAGGAGGAATAGCCAAAGGCCTGTGTTGAGGGAGAAGGAGAAATTCCCTAAGTCTCTTCTTGGAAGCAGAGTAATCCTGACTTTCCCAATGAAAATGCTCTCTCATCTCATGTAAGGTTTCCCCAAAAGAGAAATCTTCAGGGGGAGAAGCAGAGGGTATAGAGTCCTCTGCATCAGAATCCTCATAAAGAGGAAAATAATAATCCTGTTCAGAAGAAGAGACAGAAGACACAGAGGCCTGATCAGAGGAATCAAAAGGTATATCCTGTCTAGGCCTTTTTTCAGGAGGAGGGTGAGAACCCCTAATCATTGTAAGCAAATCCTCAGCCATCCGTAGTAATTGCTTCTGGGTCTTGGGAGCTGTATCCGAAGCAGCTTGAGAAGAACCCTTGGTTTAACAGGAGTCTTTGACTTTGCCTTTGCCTTTGTAGAAATAGTGATATGAGAAGGCCTGAAAACCCCCTCAGAAGCCGGTACCTGCACAGCGGTTCCGGACCCATCTGGAGGAGCGACGTGCGAAGGTCCTGCAGCAGATAAAATACTAGGCCTAGATGGCTCCCCATGGGAATCCGTGTCGGCCATCGGTTCCGAAGTGGCGGATGACAGGGGCTGCAAAAGCGCCTCACTGACGACCGCCGAACCCGAAGCTGGCTCCGGCTGCAAAGTATCCTGTTTGGACCTCGGAGGCCTACCCTTGTCCTTGCATTTCTTTTGAATTCCAGTTGTCGGTAAGGTATCCGACGACATCCTGTAATTGAATAGTCTACCGAAATAATTCAAGGCCCAATCGTACCTACGCTTGATAGTGTGAGAATTAAACCTGGCACAGAACCAACAGCAAGAAACGTCGTGGTCGGGGCCTAAGCAAGGTAGACAGTAAGAGTGGAAATCTTTATGAGGTATTTGTTTTCCACACGATATACAATTATTAACTTTTTCTGACATCGGAGGAGCAAGAAAAAGATTCCCCAACGGGGTACTTAGCTTGAGAAGAGAAGTAAAAACTTCGGACAGACGACAATCAAAGCACGTTGTCCTGAATGCGCCAACCAATGACTTGTGAGCTGCTTTCCACCGCATGGCAAGAAAGACTGGGGAAGATGGCGTCAGCTGTCAGCTTTATACCTCTACGTTCTGACGTCAGGGTACTTGCTGGTACAGCCAACGCCGGACCCAGACTTTGGAATTCTGGCCGACTTCGGGCTGCCTGCCGGCAGGAACACCCTACAGTTATGACTGCAACAGTGAAACACGAAGAACATCAGCAGATAACTCCTGGATGGCCTATCCATCTTTATGTGGTAGTATGCATCCTGGAAATCTATAGAGCACATCCGATTGTCTTTCCCTAGAAAGGGAAGTATTGACTACAATGTGACCATCCGGAACTTTGTCTTCTTCACTGACTTGTTCAGTGTGCTGAGATCTAGAATGGGTCTCCAGTCCCCATTTTCTTTGGAACTAAAAAGAACCTTGAGTAAGTTTCAGATCCTATTTGGTCTGCAGGGGCTGACTGGATGACTTTTTTGCAGCAACTTCTGAATTTCTGAAGATGCTTGTTCCCTGTGACTGGGTGGAACATCTGGGATTTTCTTGATCTTTGGAGGTGGCATAGTAACCTCTGGATAGGAGACTTCGTACTCACTTGTCTATTGTTACGTCTAGCCATGCTTGTGGGTACAGAGATAAGGACTCCTAACTGCCTCCAGAGGCAGACAGGCGGGGCTCCTTTCATGGTCGCTGAAAGGGTTTACTGAAGAAAGATTCTCGGTAACCCTGATTTTGCGGACCCACCTCTGCCGCGTGGGTAACATCTTCCATTACTAACTCCTCCTCTGCCTCTGGAAGAAGGTTCACTGTGCGTGTCCTGGAAAGCTCTCTGGGATTTTCAGAACCACATTTTCCCTCCCTTTTGACCCTTGGAATAGGGTGCAGACGGTGTGGAAAAACGAACTCCGATGGCAGCAAGAGTCTTTCCTTCTTGTTAACTCTGGGTAAGTGTCTCCTTGACTTTAGGCCTGAACAAGAACAAGCCATCAAATGGGGAACTGACAAAGGATGACTTGAAAGGTTCCGCAAAATTGCACAAGCGCATCCAGGAATATCTCCTAAGAGCAATTCCAGAACCCACTGATCTGCTCGCTCCATCGACTGCATAAGAGGTGAGCCTCATGGACGAGTTAACCACTGAATTAAGGGTGGCCAGCTCTGAAGATACCTTATCTGCTGCCCCCACAGCTACTGTACCCTGTAGAGCATATCCAAGCTCTTTTAGGAGAGCTCTCTGAAGTCTTGTAAAATACATAAGGTATCAGGGACCCAAGAGTGAAGGCCGCTGAAGAAAATGTGCTTTCCGTACTGGTCCATCGTCCGAGACTCCTTATTCGGGGGATGGACAGATGTGGAAATCTCAGATAGATCCTTCTTTGTGGCCACCGCTGCCACCACCATAGCATCTACATGGACTCCTTTGGTTAAAAAGGTTTTGTCATCTGGGGAGGTGATAAATTTGTTAGGCCTCCGAGGGACAGGTTCCACTGTATCTGGAGAGTCCCATGCCTTTCGACAAACTAAGTCAATCAGTTCGTCAAAAAGCACACACCCAGGTGGCTGAAGGTCGAGATCCAAAAGCCTTCAGGTATACAGACTCCTTATCAGAAAGGGAAATGGACTTCCAGCTGCCTCTCTAAGAATTTCCAGGATGTCCACAAATGAGACATCCTCAGAGGGCAACCCTGGAGACCCTTCTGACTCCTCGTGGTCAGTGTCCAATGTGACTGACTCATCGGGGGAGTCTACATGCTTCCTCTTGCATTACTTCTTCCGAGGAACCCCTTCAGTGGGACATTCCAGAGAGGTTTTGGAAAACAGGGTCCCGCCCGATGTCTTAGGATCTCTACACTGATGGGGGATCATGTGTGTGTGTGTGTGTGTGTGTGTGTGTGTGTGTGTGTGTGTGTGTGTGGAGACATATCGGTGCTCTCTGGGATGAAACACTTGGGTCCAACAATGATGATGTCCGTGGGGACAGGGCTCTCCTCATATCTGTGAAAGCCCCCCTCCCATGGCCTGTGGAAGTAACTGGTTCCAAAGAATCAGAGGACACCCCCCCCCCAGAACCATAGGGGTAGGCTCCAAAGCAAAGGTAGGCTGACCTCACCTGAGCCAAGGCAGTGAGAGATAAGGTCAGAGCCAAAAAGGTCTCGACTCGACTATCCCCCCCAGGCCCCACTGGTGAGTGTCAGCCCCTAGACACCTCAGATGGCTCCGAAGTAGTCAGATTGATAGGAACCAAAGAGGCTGCAGTAGGTCCCGGTTCCATCGGCTCCATCAATGTTGGCTCCAAGTGTTCCGGCTCCAAAATTAGAGCTGGAGTTGGAGGAGGAATGGAAGGTAAAGGGACTGCTATCATTAGTTCCAAGCTTCCCAGAGTCAGCTCCGACAGCAATTTGGCTAGCGTCAGTGTCTTGAGTAGTCTCTGCACCACAGGATCCAAGTCGAAATGCAATAAGTTCCTGGAGGATATGGATGAAGACACGGATGCCACAGACTGCAACAATGGAGACCTAAGAGTCGGGGAGACTGGCTCCAATACTGGTAAGCGGTTCTGTACTGTTAAAAACATCAGTTCTGACACACATGGAACTGAGGCAGTAGGTCTGACTTGTTCAAAAGATGTCGGAGACATCCTGGGTTGTTTAGTGGATAGCTCTGATGATCCAATTAAAGTAGAAGGAGAAGGTCTTTTTGAAATTTATTTCTTGAGGTTTTAGAGAAGTTTGAGTCTTGTCCAAGTCTTCTTCAAAAAAGGATTTAAGTAACTCTTTTAAGATAAGTTTTTTACGCTCCTGTAACACTCTGGCACTAAATGAATGGCAAATGGAGCAGGTCCCCTGAAGATAGATGGCCCCTAAACAGTATACACACTCAATAAGTCCATCAGTGAGGACATTTTCTGTGAGCATTTTAGACATTTTTTGAAACCAGATGGTTTTCACTTCTTTCTATTGCTTTGAAATAATGAACAACTCTACTCACACACACATACTCAGGAAATAGCGCCCTCTAATTTAAACAGGATTCAAGAAAGAAACAAGGAGCTTTCTAACTTAAACAAGCTCTTAATTAAAGGTAAATACTGAAATAAGCACTCTCAAAACACTAAAAACCAAGATATCTCTCTCTCTCTATATATACACACACATTATATATATATATATATATATATATATATATATATATATATATATATATATATATATATATATATATATATATATATATATATATATAAGTAACAACAAAAAAATATATAAATGTAAAACACTGCACACTAGTTATAAGGGGATAGGGATTGTAAAGGCCTAAATACAATGGCCTGAGGAAATCTGCACAAACTATTGAAAATAGTAATTTAATAAGTGAGGAAGGCAAATACTGGAAATGAACTTCTTTCCAGTAACAGAAGTTTCTATTTATGGAGGCCTGAAAAATATGCCCCAAAAACACACACACACAAACTAAATTAATGCTAATCTAAGTAACTAAATGAACATTTGAAAATGCGATACAGCTATAAGTAAGCAATAAACAATTACAGCTAGTTTTCTAACTTTTGCTTGTAAATATAAAGAAAAATAAAAAGTTTTGTACTCAGCCAGAGCTAGTCGTGACCCAATCTGTTTCAGCATCAAACAAGATCTGAGGTAGGCACTATTGCATCATGGGATAGGGACGGTGCCACAAGCTAGTTTTAAACCTTTAGCTTTAGTAAGTGGCCGAATCGGAACAGAGGATCGGTTCTGAACCCATCAGTATAGAATGAAGAAGAGATACGACCAGCTTCACATCAGATATTCAGATGAGATGATAAAGCTACAAAAATCAGAGGTTGAAATGAAGAAAAGACTATCTGAATACGAGACTGCTCAGAAGTGGTGCTTCAAAAATAATAGAATTAAGAGGACGAAGCTGGAAGGAAAAGACTGCATTAACTTTATGAAAGAAAAAATAAACAAGTGGACTGGTATTCCACAGCAGGAAGTGTTACTTAAAAGGGCACATCATGTGCATGCTCCAAACCTGGCTATGAGAAAGCAGTCTAGACCTTCAATAGTAAAGATGCAATCCTACCAGCAGGAGGAGTTGATTCTGACAAAACCGTGGCATAAGGACAACATACTAAAAGTGAGAGACAGCAGTGTGTTTTTGGAGAATGATTACTCATTGTACACCAGGCAGAACAGGAGTAAATTCATTCCACTAGTCAGGGAATGCAGAGATGCAGGTGTGAGACTCAAACTGCTGTACCCAGCTGTCTTCAAGGTACTCCTGGAGGAACAAAATAATTTTTTGATGAAGTGCATGCTAAGGAGGAAATATAAACGTTTGTCCATTGTGATACAGAAGGAGATTCTGCTTCTTGTTCTTCTGGTAATAAAGAATACAGAAAGACTGTACCTGTGAAACCTTTCCCAGTATTTCAATGTGTCCAAATGTTGGAGAGAAGGAAGGGAATACAAGAGTTGAATAGAAGAATCAAGATTACGTTGGAAATGAAGAAGAGATGGGATTTGAGTGATGGAGAAGAACAGTAATAAAACCAGCACCTTACTGTGGGACTACAACACAATAATTGTTGTTGCTGTTGTGTCTTTCAGCTTTTCCTGGTTAGGGGTCGCCACAGCGGAACTCCGGTCCGCTAATGATTGGGTAGTTGATTTTTATGTGCAGAGCTACCAGCCCTTCAACAAAGGTACGCCCATTCACGTACGTCTCCACGCAGAAGACGTTGTAGCTGAGAATCGAACCGGACAGCGTCTTACTGCGAGGCGACAAGGCTACCTCAGCACCACCACCGCGGGACTACAACGCAATAATTACATTTGTGAAATATGACAGAACGAGAAAATCTTGAAATAAATACTGGACTTTTTAAAAATGTGTTGGACTTGTGGGGGACTCTAATGTTCTGAAAATGCTTTGGGGAGGAGAAGAGAGGGGAGAAAGCTATCTGTAATTACAGAAAACATTTTATTTTCTTAACAGTACTGTATTTGTGCTGCATGGTTTTCTTTGCATGCAATTTTAAGTGTAATGGGGAATGTAAAGAGGTGCTGCTGTTGTTTTTCTTTTTCTCCCCTCATCTCTCTTTCTTCTTGCACAGTTTTGAGAAATATAGACAATCCAATATAAAAGAGCCTGGTTAAAAAGGCATAACAAATTTAAAATTAATGTGCTTTTTCTAATTCTTGTATGTGGAACTGACTGGATTTACGACCTTACATTGATTAGTTTTAAGACAGTGCATCTAGGTGAAAAAGAAAACGAATATTGTGGGCTTTTTTTCTAGCAAATGCATAGCAATTATGCAGCTGGTCTTCACATTTCCATGGAAACAATCTGATAAAGAGAAACTGGCAGTCTCGTTCTCATATTTCCACGGAGACAATCTGATAAAAAACAAACTGGAGACCGTCTTTTGGAAGGGGATTGGCTAATGGAAAAAAAAAAAAAAAGAAACGAGAACTTGGGTAGGGCATAATGTTCACTGAAAGCAATCAAGGGTGTTCCTAGCTGGGAGAACTTTAAATATGGGACAAAGCCAATTAGACTCGAAGTAAAGATTTCTCAGTTTTTTTAAATGCAATGGGAATACTAATACAAAGAGGTGTTTTTTTTTTCTCCCTTCCTCTCTCTTTTTCTTTTCTTAGTTTTAAGAAATATAGACACTGCAATGTAAAAAAAAATGAGAGAGGTGAGGGGTGAGAGAGGAAAGCTGGTTAAGAGAGCATGACAAAAGAAAAATCCATGTGCATTTTCCCACTTGCACAGGAAAATGACCGTAGGCATTATCCAGTAACACATTTACTACAAAGCATGCAAACGAAAAACAAAAATATTGATTATAGTAATTTTTTTGCTGGTAAACAAGGCACCTTAGCAGTTTTGTGTCTGGTTTGCATGTCATTAGAAGATAATTTGATAATGAGAAATGGCTTGAAAAAGTGCTTACTGAAAGCATTCAAGTCTTTTCTCAGCTGGGACAGCTAAAAAGATAAACAAAATAAAATAGCACTTACTAATAGCACAGGCTTGTACTAGGCATCTTAGCATGACTAACCTTTCTTTTTGGTTAACTCTAGCCTGTCTGTATATGGCTATCAACTTTGAACTTTTCTTCCTGTTAGGAAGCAAAAATGTCAATATCTAACGATGTACATGGTTTTGTGTGTTAAGTTAATAGGTTTTGGGGAAGTTGGGGGTGTTTGTTCTCTGAGGGCTTTCAAAAAAACACAGGCTCAAATGGATATGACAAGAAAGAACTGTATACAAGACCAACCTTTCCGAACAGTATTTGCGTGTAAAATAAAAGTTGTAACTAGACATTTAACAAAAAAGCAGTTATACATAAAATGTGGTAATAATAATTATATAAGAAAACAATGCTTTCTGAAATGTCTTTCAATCTGAATGGTTCTTGCAGATAAATATAAAAAAGAAAGAGCAGCGAACTATATTAAAAATGTAGAGTGCAAATAGTTATGCTACAGGAGACACCTGTAAAGAACTGAACACGTGAATTTGATAAAGAAAGGTTTTCAGGACGATTATTCAGCAGAATATCTTGGGCAAAGCAAAAGAGGAGTACTTATTTTAATTGCAAGAGGAACTCCAACAGTGATAAAAGAGGGGGGAAAGATAATAACGGAAGATATATAGTACTAAGGGGGCTACTGGCAAGGGAAGAGGATTACACTGGCATGCATTTACATTCCACCTAAAAACTCCTGCAATGGGCTTAAGAAAATTCTGGGAGAAATAATCAGCTGTCAGTAAGGAATATTACTTATAGGTGGAGACTGGAATTTGTTTTGCAACACTGAAGATGTGTCTGGGGGGGGGGGGGGCAAGAAGGGAAAATATAACAAAGGATGGTAGATTTTTGAAGAAATTTATGAAAATGTTTGGCATGAAAGATGTGCATTCAGTGCTAGGAGTTTGGAGAGAATTTATATATTATTCTCCAAGATACAAAACCTATTCTAGCCCAGAGAACTGAAATCTCACAAGAACATTTTCATTTAACTGAAGGTCTTGAAACGTATCCAATAACTATTTCAGATCATGCGCCAATATGAATTAAAATAAAAACGTAAGGTAATGAAATAAAAATGAGACACTGGCGCTTTCCCACTTATTGGTTGAAAAGAGAGGAATTTATGGAACGGGATTTGGAATTAATTCAGGAGCTACTACAGAAGACAGAAACGTTTTCTGAAAATATAGCTAGGGAGTGGGATAAAAAATAAAGTGGAACTGAAAACTAGGGTGGAAATAAAGGAAAGAGAGTAAGGTTAAGAAGTAACAAGAATTATTTAGAGGGACTGACAAATGTTAAAGTATTGCAAAATAGGGAGAATCTTTCAGAAGAAAAGGAGTAACTGCAGAATACTAAACAGAAAATAAAAGATTGCCTCAATAATATGCACGTGTTTAGAAAGATTGCTGTTAAGCAACTTTTTTTTTATGATAATTCTAAAGCAAAAAACTTCTAGCACAACAACTCAGGCAACAGAAAGTGGAAAGGGCCATCACCAAGCTTAGGGAGCTTATAAGAGGGAAGATAGCAAGAGATTCTGTATAAGTATTAAAATATTTCAGAAATTTTATGAAAGTTTGTATAAAACAGAGAAATAAGGAAATCAAGAAAAGGTACAATAGGAAACGTTTATGGAAGAATTAATTAGGCCAAGGTTAGAGGTAGATGAGGCTCAATTATTACCAGTTAGAATAGGAAGAGATGAGACAAAAATGGCCAAGTATAACTAATCTACAGAAAAGTCCCTAGGAATAGATGGTGTTCATGTGGAAGTTTGGAAGCTAGAAGGGAAAAAAAAGACCAATAAAGATCTGGAAGGTTTTAACAGCATTTTAAGAGGAGTAGTAGTACCATCATCCTGGAAGTAAAGCAGTGGTAACGAATACCTAAAGAGGGTAAAGGTGCATCGGATCCAGCTTCAGACAGGCCCATTTCAATACTCAACCATTATTAGAAAGTGTTTGCGTTAAGTTTACAATGGCTAAAAGAAAAGCAAGAATGATAGCAAAATTGTCAGATATGGATCATTGTGGTTTTGTGGAGGGGAGACAAACATTTGACAATATTAACAGAACACTGATGATCCAGAAGGAAGCAGAATGTAAGAAAATACCACTGTTACTGGTGGGTCTTGATGCAGAGAAAGCATTTGACAGAGTAGGCTGGAACTCCGTGAGCAGAGCAATGGAAGCATTTGCTTTCCCTGATACAATTTTGATTAGGAGTGTATATGAGGGATCAGAGTTGAAAATTAAAGTGGGTGGGGTTTTCTCTGATAACTTAGGCTTGAGTACAGGAACCAGGCAGGGTTGTCCACTTTCCCCTTTGTTGTTTGCATTATATTTAGAACCATTGGTAAAGAAAATAAGGGACTAAGAAATTCAAAGATATAACTGGTATGGCAGTCGAGAAAAGTTGGTTCTATATGCATATATTTTATACATGACAAAACCAGAAAGGGACATTACAGTGTTATGGAATATTTTAAGACAGTTACAGATCTTCTCGGGATACAAATTTAATGAAGCTAAAACAAAGTAATAGTGGTAAATTATGAACCCACACACAAATTGGTCCAATAATATCCATATTTATGGGGAAATGACAAAATGAAGTACTTAGGCGTATGGATTACAAATGACTTTGTTGTGGCAGCTAAGGATATGTGGGAAAAGACTAAACAGAAGAGGATACAAAATTGAGAAACTGGAAGCTTTTATAGGTATGGATACTAAGATACAAGCAATTAAAATGTTTACAGTCCCTTTAGTCTTATACACAGGTCAGGCATATTTGTATCTGAGAAGCTGCGGATAGCAATTACGAGAGAGTTGAAGGATTTTATCTCGGAAGAGAAGACATCAAGGGTTAAGTGGGATAAGTGGATTCTTCCAACAAACAAGGCAGACTAAGATTACACAATTTGATGGGGTATTTTACAGCAACACAATTAAGGCTCTTGTACATAGCGCAAGCAGAAAAAAAAAGTAATGTCTTACCACAATGTTCCATCTGGGTTGTCGATCTTCATCTATTCTTGAAGAATGGGTTACGATTCCAATCCAGCAGTTATACAGCCAGCACCAGCTAAAAAAAACTCTTGAGCTAGTAGTCTACCCACAACACCCCTCTCTACATTACCTCAGACAGAGTTTGCAAATTTATAGAAGAAAATCGGAAACTAGTTCCAAACGAGGAAGCCATGCCCAAAGAAAAACTTAACTGAAGACTTAGGACAATACTTTGCTCCACCAGGAATCCATAGGAGGGGGAAAGGAGGGTGGGATGCCAAGAATAGATGAAGATCAACAACACAGACATTATGGCAAGACATAACTTCTTTATCTGATGTTGTCAATCTTCATCTACTCTTGCCTTATGGGTGAGTCCCCATCTACTTTAGATCCTGGGTGGTCCTATGGAAGGATATTCCTGAGAACCATAAAACCAAAGGCAGTTCTTCCCCTGGAGACCAGATCCAATTTGTAATGAGTAATAAAGATATGCAGAGTAGTCCAAGTCACTGCTCTGCATATTTCACTCATGGAAGCTTTAGAATGGACAAGTGAAGTAGCCATAGATCTAGTGGAATGTGCCTTCGCTGGTCTTGAAAGTTTTAGGTCCTTCTTGTTATAAATGAAGAAAATACAATCTCTTAACCATTCTGACAAGGTAATCTTAGAGACAGATATCCCTAAGGTTACACTGGAGAAGGAAACAATTGGTCTAACCTCCTAATTTCTTTAGTTCTGTTGAGATAGAAACATAATTGTCTGCATCCAACAGGTGTAAGCAATATTCACCTTTATTAGAAAAATTTGGAAAGACAGGTAAAGTCTATAGTGTAATTAATGTTGGACTCAGACTACCTTTGGAAGAAAGGATGGTTTTGTCCTGACTGTAACTCTATCCCTATGGAAAATCGAGTATGGGGGGCTTGAACGCAAGGCTTGCAATTGGGAAACTTGTCTCATGGATGTGATAGCTACAAGTAACAGTGTATTCTGAGAGAGGAACTTCAAGGTCACAAGTAGCTGCTGGTTCAAAAGGAGACGCTACAAGAGACTGAAAAAATAGTCAAGTCCCATGGTGGTAAAGTGTCCTTAAATAGGGGCTTTAAACAATAGTTCCCTTGAGGAAGACCTTACAAAGTCTTTGAGAGATTAAAGGCAGACCTTCAAAACCACTGTGAAAGTAGAGATGACTGCTAGAATGACCTTAACAGTGGAAACGAAGCTCCCTCACCAAAAGGAATGGCCAAAAATTACACAACTTTTTCCACTGGGGCTGAAATGGGGTCGAGGCCACTGTCACAAGCCCAAATCGAAAATGTCTTCCATTTACTGAGGTAGAGATTCCTGGTGGATGGTTTATAGGATGACAGTAAGATTTTCCTCACTGGGAATATCATAATGCCTGGCAACTAATGGAATTGGAGGAATTGAGTGGTTAAATTGAGACTTTGAAGACTGGGATGCACCAGCCCCTGAGGGTGAGACAGAAGGTCAAGCACTGGGTCCAGAATCAATGGACAGTGAACCAGATGAGGCTATAGGAAGGGAAACAAAATCTGTTGAGGCCAGAAGGGTGCAATGAGGATTACTCTGCTTCTCAACCTGGCTGCTTTCTTGAGGAAAACAAGGATCAGAAGAAAGGAGGGAAAACAAAGGAGACCAGGGGCCAATTGAGGAGAAAAGCATCTCTCGAGGACTCCGCTTGAGGGGGGGGATTAGGGTAAAATAGCTTCTACGCTTGTTTTGGGGTGATGCAAAAAGGCTGCAGCAACCCCAGTGATGAAAGATCTTTGCTATCTTGGGATTGAGAGACCACTCCTAAGGCAGTAGAATGCATCTGCTTAATTTGTTCATGATGTGTGTGGCTATCAGAAAGCAGTCAGAGGCAATGGCTCATTGCCACACTCAGAAGGCTTCTCAACACAGGGGGATAGGATTTGGTTCCCCTTGTTTGTTGACATACCAGACTATGGACATATTGTCTGACTGAATCTCAATCGTTCCCTGAGGTAGGGCAGAGTGGAAGGCTTGCAATGCTAGTAGCACTGCCCCTCAGTTCTAGAACGATGATATGCAAACTGACTTCTATCGGGGACCAAGTGCTTTGGACTCTCCCAGATAATGTCCCCCATCCCATCTGAGAGGCATCTGTGGTCACTATGGCCTTGGGTTGAGAAGGGACAAAGGGGCGGCTCAAAAGGATTTGATTGAATTCCATCAACCAGGATAGGTCCTTTCTGCAGCGGTTTACAATGGGTATGGGGTGCTTCATTGGCTGGGGTTAGAATGGACCACTGACTGGCAAGAAGCCACTGCAGTAAACTCATGTGAAATCTCGCTAGTGGGACCAGAGTGACTGCTGCTGCCATGGACCCTAATGCTTGACAAACTAGTCGGGTGGGTATTTTGTTTGAACCCAGGAGGGAATGTACTTGAGATCTTATTTTCTGTAGCCTATGGGGAAGCAGAGAAGCCATACGAGAGAGTGAGAGAGAGTGTTGAGACAAGCTCCGATAAATTCCATATATTGAGAGGGGGTCAGTTGAGACTTTGTAAAACTGACTGTGATTCCAGCTGCAGGAACAATTGTAGGGTGAGATCTGACACCTGAAGAAAAAGATGCCTGGTAGAAGTGGTGATGCGCCAGTCTTCTAGATATGGAAACACTGGGAATCCGTGCAGTTTCAAGTGAGTTGATACTGCTGTCATGCATTTGAACACCCTGGGTGCTGTGGTGAGACCAAAGTGCAGCACCCTGAACTGACATGCGACTGGCTCCTAGCCAGAAGCGGAGACACCTTCTCGAGCATTTGTCCATTTTATATGGCAGTACGTGCCTTGAAGGTCTGTACAGCACATCCAATCATTTTCCCCCTAAAAAGGGAAGTACTGACTGAACTGTGACCATCCAGAATCTGGACTGTTGAACAAAACTGTTTAAAATGCTGAGATCCGCAAATGGTCTCCAGTCCTCTATCTTTTTTGGCACTAAAAAGAATCTTGAGTAAAATCTAGATCCTATCTGGTCTGGTGGGACTTCTTGAATGACTCTTTTTCTAGCAGCTTTTGTATTTCCAAGGCTGCTTGATCCCTATGACTGGGTGGAACATTGAAGAGTCTTATTCGAGTTCTTGAACAAAGAATGAAAGAAATAAGGTAACCTCTGGAAATAATTCTTAGCACCCATACATCTGAGGTTGTTTGTCGCCAGGTGGTTGGATGCAAAGAAAATCTGCCCCCCCCCCCCCCCGACTGCCTCCAGAGGTAAGAAATCGGGCTTAATTTCAGAAGTGCTGATAGGGTTGGCCAGAGAAGGACTCTCTGGAACCCTGGTTTCCAGGCCACCTCTGCCTCTAGGATGGCATCTTCCATTGGAACTCTCCCTCTGCCCAGAGAAGGGTTTGTACCACGTGTCCTGGAAAGGCCTCTGGGACTTCCTGAACCACATCTTACCACTCCTCTTGATTCCTGGAATAGGTTTCGTTGGGGAGCAGAAAAATGTATGCCCACTGCAGGCAGAGTCTTTCCATCCTTCTCCCACCTGGATAGAGTTTCCTTAACTTTGGGGCCGAACAAGGAGGATCCGTCAAATGGAGCACTGACAAAGAAAGACTTGAATGGCTCCGTAAACTCTCACAGGCACATCCAAGTGTGTCATCGAACAGCAGCATCGGAACCTGCTGACCTGATCACCCCTTTGGCTGCATGTACAATTAGCCTCAAGGATGAATATGAGACAGACTCTAGGGTAGCTAACTGGGAGGCCACTTTTTCTTGGACCCCCCTCAGCTACAGATCCTTGACCAGATCACTCTGGAGTCTAGTAAAATGTGCCAAACAAATTCAGAGACCTAATGGTAAAGGTCAATGATGCATAAACCCGCTTCCCAAATCTGTCCATCACCCTAGACTGCCAGTTAGGGGGATGTACAGTGGAACTTTCCTCAGTTTCTTTTTAGTGGCAGCCGCTAACACCATGGTATCTACTGCTAACCCTTTCACCCAGTGCTAATGATCCTCGGGAGCAGATAGTATTTGATCTGGTCTCCTGGGAATCCATTCTATCGAATCAGGAGCCTTCCACCGCTGAATGATCAGTTCAACAAGAAAGTCAGTGGGAGGAGTCACACAGGAAGTAGATGGAAAAGCTCCAAAGACCAGCAAGTACACAGACTCCTCGAAGGAAGGGTCTTTGGGCTTGCAGTCATCCCTCTGCTTAAGGATCTCCAGGATGTCTCCACAGGAGACGTCTTCCGGGGGTGACTGGGGGAACCCTCCCTCTCATCAAAATCCGTGTCCTCAGTGATGGACTCTTCAGGGGAGTCCAGGTGTTTCCTCTTGCACAATTTCTTCAGAGGGGGCTCTTCAGTGGGAATATCTGGAGAGGACTCAGAAGAGGGGTGACCCTTGGTCGGTATGTCTTGCATCATTGGAGCTCACTGTCCAGACACAGAGGCTTGTGGTAACTTGGGGAAGCAGGGGTGAGACTCCAGTAACATGGGGAACCACCTGGGAAGAACTCCTGGCCACGGCTCTCTCCATAGCTTGGAAAGCAGCCTCCCCCCCAGAGGAGATAAAAGAGCCCGGAACCAAGACAAAAACTCAGAACCAGGTTCACACCCTACTCCAAGAGACCCACCTGCAGAGCTGGAGCCGTGGAAGGGCCCACAGCCAGCACAGTCTAAAGGGGTAAGGTTGGTTCCAACTAAAAAGCAGAAGCCAAATGAAACCCTCAGGCTTGATCCCGGAGACCCGTTGGTTCCGAAGGCACAGAGAGAGAGTCAGAGTCATGCCCGGAACTGAAGACAAGTAAGATAATGGTGCCGAGACCATAGCAGTCTGTGTGGATGGAGTAGAGACCTCTAAAGCCTGTGAAGTGGTCAGGAGGAGTATATGTGGAAGTAGTGGGAGAGAATTCCCCTGCCCCAGCAGGGGTAGGGGGCTGAGAAGATGGCGGAAGACCCCTAGCTGTCAGAAGCTGATCCACCAACCTCATTATATCAACTTCGGAAAGACTCCTGATGGAGCGAATAGACAACCTCGAGGGGGATTCAGGACTTTCTATGAAGGGGCTAGGCTAGGGAGCTGACCTAGAAAGGGGTCAATGGATGGTGAATATGTGGTCCTGGGTGCCAGGGAAGATTCGGTGTTTGGCACCAGGGTAGAGGGCAAGAGGTGCAGTGTTGCAGGAGATGTCGGTACAGATGTGGTAACCAAAATAGTTGGGGCCGAGGTACAAGTCATTGTTGGAATCTGTGTCACAGTGTGTCGATGGCACTGAGGAAGATGCTGGTGCTGATGAGTCAGAGTGTTCCAAAATCTTTGGAACCTTGGATTTCTGTTCCAAACAGGAACCAGTGAAAGGGTGTTTATGTTTTTAGATGTTGGTGCCGATGTCTCCATCAGCACCAAGCGAGTAGATTTTGTGCCAGAGGCCTGAGGAGACTGGTCGGCCTTGGATAAAGCTTCCTCAGGCCTTAAGAAGCCCTTTAAGGATTAATTTATTTCTACACTGCACCACAGCTCTACTATTAAAGCCCTAGCAGATACAATACTCTACACCACGATGGGAAACGCCCAAGCAGTATACACATTTTTCATGACCATCCAAATTCAGCATCTTCCTGCCACGGTCCTGACACACTGTTTGGAGCCAGTGGTTGACATTGGTTTATCTACCATTTTAAGACTAGAAAGGGCAAAAAAAATTCAAGAAATATACAGATTTGTTTAACCTACTGAGATCCAAAATAGGTCTCCAGTCTCCTGTCTTTTTTGGTACCAAAAAGAACTTGGAGTAAATTCCGGATCCTTGCTGGTCTGCTGGGACTGGCTGGATGGCCCTTTTTTCTAGCAGTTTTGAAATTTCTGGCACTGCTTGTTCCCTTAGACCGGGTGGAACATCTGGAAGGGACTTGGTTGTTTGTACAGGGGTGTGGACAAAGGGGATTTTGTAACCCTCGGATATGATGGACCGTACCCATTTGTCTTGTGTGAGGAGCTGCCAGGCTTCTGGGTACAGTGACAATCTTCCCCCGACTGCCTCCAAAGGTGGACAGTTGGGCAGCCCCTCAGGGGTGCTGAAAGGGTTCGTCAGAGAAAGATTCTCTGCTACCCTGATTTTGCGGACCCCCCTCTACCCCTCGGACGGCATCTATTATTGTTCCCTCCTCTGCCCCTGGAGGGAAACTCTCCACGTGTGTCACGCACGACTCCCTAGGGTTTCCGAAACCACATTTTTCCACTCTTCTTACCTTTAGGGTATGGTCTAGAGGGAGTAGAAAAGCAGACTCCCACGGCAGAGAGAGTCTTGCCTTCCTGCTCACACCTGGTAAGAGTATCCTTCACCTGTGGTCCAAACAAAGCCGAACCATTGAAGGGGGTATTGGTGAAGGACGCCTTAAAGGGGTCAGCAAAGTTACATAACCGCATCCAGGCTTGTCTTCTCAAAGCCACGCCTGTACCTGCGGCCCTACTTGCCCCATCGGCTGCATAAGAAATGAGCCGCATGGAGGAGTTGACTATAGAGTTAGGGGTCGCCAGCTGGGAGTTAATCTTTTCCTGAGACCCCGCAACTGATGGATCCTGAAGGGTATCACCCAGTTCCTTGAGAAGATCCCTTTGAAGGTGGGTGAAATGGCACAGATAATTCAGTGACTGCATGGAAAAGGTCGCTGAAGAAAA